>NW_026713032.1:0-120950 GCF_030625045.1 Achroia grisella | reverse complement strand
TGATAAACATTGTAAAGTTGTATGCAATATATTTATTCCTGCTATAGATAATAAGTATTTTATTGGGCAGATGGCATACCAGCAGAAGTCTGGAAATTATTAGGAAGATGGATGCAAGTGGTTAGCTTCATTCTTTAATAGAAGTATTACGAGATGGCGATCCCTAAGGAATGGTGCAATGATTTCACTAGTGCCCATTTTTAGAATGAGGTGATACAGGATTGTAATAATTATCGAGGAATAAAGCTCATGTCTCACAGTATGAAAGTATAGGAGAAAGTATTAAACGATTGCGTGATGAGACTAGTATCACCCAAAACCAGTTTTGGATTTATGCCAGGCCGAAGTACCTAGATGCCATATTTGCAGCTGTGTGAAAAATACAGACGTGCTCACGGAACTTGCACACATGGTGTTTTGTGGACCTGGAAAAGGCGTACGATAAAGTACCCAGACCGGTTTTGTGGTGGGCCCTGAAAGATAGAGGAGTGCCAGTGAAGTATGTGGAGTTGATTCGTGCTATGTACAGTCAACCTCGTACATACGTTCGGTCGGCCGCGGGAAATACCAGCGAGTTCAGTGTGGCTGTAGGCTTGCATCAGGGGTCGGCTTTAAGCCCGTACCTCTTTTTGTTGATAATGGATGCCTTGACGTCGGAGATACTAGAAGAGGCACCCTGGTGCATGCTATTTGCAGATGACATTGTGCTCGTTGGTGAGGAGGGAGCTGAGATACAGAGTAGATTGGCGATATGGCAGCAAAAGCTGGAAAGTGGTGGCTTAAAGATAAGTAATTCCAAAACGGAATACATGTTTTGCGACTTTGGCGGTCTTTCTGGCTCTGCAGCCATATCACTAAATGGAGTTCCATTACCGATCTGCTCCGATTTCCGGTATTTAGGTTCACTCCTCCAAAGCAATGGCGAATTAGACCGAACCATAAAGCACAGGATTAACTCAGGTTGGATGAAGTGGCGGCAGGTTACGGCGACGACGTGCGACTCACGAGTTCCCCTTAAACTTAAGGGCAAAATTTACAAGACCATGATCCGGCCTGCCATTTTGTATGGATCAGAGTGCTGGCCCATAAAGGCGACGGATGAGAGACGACTGCATGCAACTGAAATGCGAATGTTGAGATGGATGTGTGGTGTGACGAGGATAGACAAGATAAAGAATGAATACATCAGAGGAAGTATAAAAAAGTGGCACCGATGTCAGAGAAGTTAAGAGTAATCGTCTATCGTGGTATGGGCATGTGAATGCGTAGGAATGAAGATCATATCCTAAGGACGGTGTTACATATGAATGTGGATGGTTATAAGGGTAGAGGAAGACCGAAAAGAGATGGATGGACTGTGTGAAAGATGATATGGTGAGAAAGGGAGTAAATAACGGAATGACTGCGAACAGAGATGAATGGAAGAGAAAAACATATTACGCCGACCCCAAATAAATGGGATAAGGAAGAAGCAGATGATGATATATATAGATAATGTTCATTGATGTAAACTAAGTCCTATTGATCACACACGACAATAAGTACGATTCTATTTATTGTCTAATGACTAGTAAAATATTTTACACCAAACTCACTGCCATCTTAATAACTAATCGTATTATTGATAAATTAAAAAATATTTAACATACACGTTAATATTTATAGGGTCGCTACCCGGAATGCCAGTGATTATTGCAGGAAACTAAATATTACAATCTTTTATTTTTTGTAACAGAATTTGACTTTGAAGTATCACGTATAGTACTCAAAAAATTATCATCAAGCAATATTTCTAGACAATTTTTGGTAAGTTTTAAAGTAAAGAAATCTTTTTTTATATATTTGTTTTTGAGAAAAATGTTTTAAGTAGATTAACCATTTCAGAACGTGGATGAGTGTTCTAAAATGATAAGTATCATTGGTTAAATAAAACTAAATAAATTATTCCTTTTTAGAGTACTCGTAATTTATGAACAACATTCTCAGTTATTAAGCAATCGTAATGTATTCTGATTAATTTCGAGTGGCAACCCTAATTCTCACAGTTTTATTATATATGTGACTTTTACTTAAAGCATTGCATTCATTTATTGTTAAATTTAACGGAAATTTAAATTAAATAATAATTTATAAAAGATAATATTAAAATACCAAGAAAGTGTTTCATTGTTTTCAATCTAAAAGTATTATATGGACAGTAATATTATTAAGATGTTACGACGAGAATGTATTAAAAATATATATATAATTTTCAAGGTTTAAGAATGTTTAATGATAAATTTTCTATTTCCATTTATAATACTATGAGTGCATTTATTTAATGAGAATAAATAATAATTAGTAAATATTTTGTTGAAATGGATTCTAAAGAATAAATACATAACGGCGTTACTTTTTTTAAGAAATTATGTAAGCCTTTAGATTGTTGCAATTACAAAACGAGTTGTACGGTTCGCAACTGCAACTGTCAAGTCTTTTGTACATACCGCATTTTTTTTAAATAAACGGTCAATAGTCAACCTACTCGGATTAAAGTATCTACTTGAGTTATACTTCTTTATTTATTAAACGTCTCTTTCTGTTAATAACGCTAGAATGACTTTCTTTTATTTTGGTTCATAATATATCTATAGTGGCAGGCGCCAACCTTTCTGCGCTATCGATATGCTATGCGGGGCTGGTCTATAAATTAATTCTTGAAAGAAATCATCAGATCTCATGAGTGTAAAAGATAATGGACAAGAGAATATTGATTCATTGAGTTTTATATTAGTTTAAGATGTTTTTGGAAGTGCTTTTTATCACAATTTTAATAATTATACTTCATTATAATTACACGAATCTCTGAATACGCTTGTATTTACCATATTGTATTATTTATAATTATTTCCACATGTTTACCATGGGTTTTATAAATACATTTATTTGTTTTAGTAATATATTTTAAAGTATAATATCATAATAGTAAAATATAATGTTTTTTAAACATTTAATTGAACGGTGAGCACTTTGGAATTGTGTTTTTTTACCACTCAATATGCAGAATAATGGGTAAGAAGCTTGTCTATTGCCCTTTTAAACAAGTGTTGTACTTTACGTTTTAAAGTTATGATTGGCGTGAATACAAACTAAATAAAATACAGGAAGTCAGGAGTCAAAATGAAGGTATTATATTGTTAGTTTAGCTCTTTTGTTCTTTTCTTTCGTGCTACTTTCTAAATTGGAAGAAAAAGACAAAATACTGTAATAGTTAAAATATGGTTGTAACTTTATTTTTATGTGTAAGGGAGGTTGTGTTTCTTACTAGAGGTTACTCTATGACCAAGAATACTTCTTGGTAAACATATAGTTTATTCATTATGGTTGTAAAGGGAATTTAATCTATTAACAGATATTTACTAGTCATTTTTAACTATCCATCGTCAGTCACATTATTTTTAACTTTCATTTATTATTGTCACAATTCTAATACGCTTTTTAAATAATATAAGGACTTATTACTTTGTATAATTTTTTACTTTGTGTACTACTGAATAAGGTCGTTTATCATTTGCACGTACCAATTAATGGTTCGTAATGTGTACGCTTAATAGAAAAGACAGTTGGTATAATTGTTTACTGTTTTAATTGTAAGTATTATGTTAATACGGTTTAAGTTAGAATGCCGTTAATGTAAACATGAGTGCATTTTTATTGGTTAATAAAGGTTAAGGAGAGTTCTAAAATGAACCTTAATGTTGTATCCTAGGAATAATTCTCATTGGTCGATATAAATCACGTTCAGTACGCAGACGAATTCTTTTATTCTATTTTCTATTGTCTAAAAAAATCTTAATTTGTATCATATGGTTATAGTAAGCGAGGCTTGTCATTACTTAGACTGTTTAATTTATTTACATATAATTCACTATATGTTGCCCGCAAATTCGTATATAACAGCATTTTGTTCCGGTCAGCCAATGAAAATGCACCTTCATTAACCAACACATGGTAATACTAGGTTACCATAGCCAAAGTTGTGTCTATGGGAATAACATTAATACCATAGACTCTCCACACTGTGACGCTATATGGAAGCTTGCGACTAGGGATGATTGATATTAAGAAAACATCGATCTAAAAGTATCGAATATTAAACATCGATGTATCCTCTTGACCTATCTATATCTTGTCATTTTTTGACTCGAATAACATTTTTGTCGATTAGATCAATCGATTATCAATCATCCCTACATAGTAATGATTGAAGTTGAGCACCAACACTTCTGTATATGACAAAGCAACAAGATTGAGTGTAAAGTACAGCTAGATATATTAATATTATATTGTAAGTAGTCTATGGTGACTGTATTGGAGATCTGCCAATGATACTATAATACAAACAACCAAGTGGCTTAAGATATCGCTTACATAAGGAATAATTCGTTTTTATTTCCCGTCAATCTAGTATATGGAAGTTTCAGAAATGATATGTCGATGCAGCGGTACTAGATTTTTAGTTCTCACTCCACAATAACTCCGTTACTGTATTCCACGTGTGGTCGTACCCAGCTGCTTTTAACAGTAAGACCGCTCCCATTTTTCATTCTACTTTAATGATGCTGGCCTTTACTGCTTCATCGGATGATAGGGAGCGAGTACAGATGGTACTCCAAACCCGCGGAAGGACTTATGGAGCGGCTGAAGGCCAACTCCTCCCTGTGGATATAGCATTGCTAGGGGTTTGAACCTCGGCTCAGGCCGTTGTAATTTCGATCCCCGTTTGATTAGGGAATCGATCGGAGTGGAGCGTTTTTTTTTCTCCTTCACTATGCGTATTAGTAGGGGCACGACGGTGGCGTCACCAATAATTCGTGACATTACAGATTACTCTAACTTTATATATGGAAGCTGACAATTGAACTATTGAAATTGCATTAAGCATCGGAAACTGACATTTTGTCGTTCACAGACAAGTCTTCATCTATGCGTACTCTAATGTTACTTTACATTATAGCTAAGTTACCGTACAGTCATCATAAGACTCCAAAGACACTTGCCGTCCTCGACACAAATTTCATCGCGTACCCACCTTATTTGTTGTATATTATGTTAGAGCCTGTATTTATTGTTTTATAAAACGAATTTTAATGTAATTGTTGTTTCATTAATTACCTGTTCTCTTGACCAGCTTTTTTTCGGTTTTGTTTATATGACAGTTGTTAAAAAAAATTTGCTATAGTATATTGAATCAGCAGGCTTGCTCCAGACCACGATGGATTGAAATCTGTAAATCAAATACACCCAGCAAAATAATAAGAATACCCATTTCATACGTCTCAAGCTAAGCAGAGCTTGTGTTATGGGTAATACATAACTGATATAATAAAGTGAATACTAATATTTGGACCATGCGAGGAATCGAACCCGCGAGCATAGAAAATAAAGCGGTGTGCTAAACCCCTAGACCACCGAGACCGTCTATGTGTTGCATCTAACCCGATTTCTACATTTGATATGGTTATTTCAGTCAGTTATTAAAAACCTAAATTAAGTAGCCAATCTTCATGCCAAGCGGTTCGAACCCGAGAATAACGGAAGCTGTGGGCAAATAATTACCTATTCTAGTTTCTCGCATACTAAATATAGTATTTTCTGAATTTGTATGTAACAGTGTATTACTATCACATATAAATTCAGAAAATAAAGCACCTAGTTACTTAGTAGGTACCTGTGGAATAAATATCATGTAAAAAAGGATCAAAAGGATTTGAAAGAAATAAAAGGCAAATATATCAAAAGTGACGTATATTATTTTTTGTATAGTCACATATAAAATGCTAAAATCAGTCAGTTCCGTGAATTAATGTGACAATGTATTTGTAAATAAGTACAACATTACACCATCAAATATATAAGACCATACGAATATTAGTTATAGATGGCATTACGTTGAAGATGTCAACCTTAAACTATAGTAATTTATTATTATATTTGCATCACTGTATTGTTAAATAAATGAATAATTCATATTAACATGGCATATATTTGATAACATAATTACAATCAAATTGTCAGACCTTAGCAATGCGATGCATTAAAATTCGTGACATGCGATCTAGAAAACTCTTATAAAATCCTGGTACACTGCATACAAATAGTACGTACTCTGTAATATGATTAAGTATTGAATCTACATCAAATGTTTAATATCGAATCAGACAGACCACGTGGCCATTTTTTAATGGATGATAATGTAATGGTGCTCTCGCCGGCGCTAACGGTCTACGCTGCAGGGCACCAGGGGAGGATGATAGAATGAACATGAAGTCAGGTCACTTGCAGCATGCAGTGACAAATTAACGAGGAATTTATCAGAATGGTTTCCAGGGGAACCGCGTGGAAGTTAACCTGACAGGGCACACTACTAGCAATGGGGTCATCAATCTACATTACTAACAATCAACTTTCACTCCCACGTGGTCATATTACGACTTCGATTTCTGAACTAAGACGCTGTCTCAATACTCTGTAATTTCACTGTCGTATCTCTCTCTAATATCGGATGGCGTTCGGGAAGCTCCGATATATCTTTTCGTCCAAATTTCCGCAGTGTCTCAAGACGAAGGTTTACGACCAATGTGTGTTGCCAGTGATGACTTACGGAACAGAGACGTGGTCGCTAACTATGGGCCCCATCAACAAGCTCAGAGTCTCTCAGAGGGCAATGGAGAGGGCTATGCTCGGAGTTACTCTGCGTGATCGAATCAGAAATGAGGCGATCCGCAGAAGAACCAGAGTGACCGAAGAATTGCGACTCAGTGGCAATGGGCAGGGCACATAGCTCATAGGACAGATGGCTGTCGGGGCAGTAAAGTCCTCGAGTGGCGACCACGGACCGTGAAAAGGCCTCCAGCAAGGTAGATCGACGATCTGGTCAAGATCGCTGGAAGGCATTGGATGCGAGCAGCGCAGGACCGATCGTCGTGGAGATCTTTGGGGGAGGCCTATGTCCAGCAGTGGACGTCTTCCGGGATGCAATGATCTCTCTCTAATATAGTAGTAGTAGAACTTACAAGGTAAGCAAGCTACTAGACGGCTGGAATAGATGTCACAAATATGGTCACGCAATGACTTAGGACAACGTCTATCTCTGTATGTAGTTTAAGAATGTATTTAGCGAGATTCAATTGGAGTTGGAGTTGGTGTTAGGAACACTATTGACATGGAATTGTGACATCCATATCAATCCATATATGCGGCTAATTCCGTATACAAGAGTAGTTATAAAACAACTTTCAACCTATTAAAGCAATTATTAAAACATAATAGCATGGCTAGGATTATCATTATAATTAAAAATCAATATTAGTATAGATAAAAAAAATACCTAAAAAATAGTAAAAATTTCCACAGTTCTGTGTTTTCATTATTTAGGATTAATCACCTTTCTTTCTATGATGTCTTTATACACTAAGAAATATATAGGACCCTATTATTATAGTGTATACTTAATAATAACTAAAGAGTAGAAAAAATTATACTAAACTATACCTAAAATAACCAACTCATTACAAAAATATATTAAAGGTTCGTAAGCATCGACAAGTTCGTATAATGATCTATGATTCTATTATAATTGACGGTGTAATACATTACAGAGGCAAAATAATCCTACCATTTAAATTTCATTAACTAATTATGACTTGCTAGATATACTTAGGTAGTTTATAGATTACTCAGCATTATTTGGAGCCGCGTACAATTGTTACAACCACAATTATTATATCTACTTGAACACTTATTACCGAACTTCAAATACGACTTTACTCTAACACCCACTTGCATCTTTGAAACTGGTAAAGCCTGGTAACAATATGTGACATATTAATATTTTATCAATTAATTATCAATACATAGTTAGTAATTAATAACATTTACATAGTATTTAATAAGGATTACAGAAACAATAGAGAAATAATTAATCGCATATCTAGTATAATACTGGATTAACTCGTAAATTAAAAAATATTGGAAATCCATTACAAAAGATATAGATCTAATTTCAATTTTTTAAATTAATCCAATATTATACTAGGTGTGCGATAATATGTTCTCGCTTGCCTGATTTAGTAAACTAACTTGACAGGTATTATTACTGAAAAGAGGGCTAAGACAAATCAATAAACTTCTAGGATAAAACACTATTTAACTGTTGTATTATTTTCAAATTAATAATTTCGTTAAAAATAAACCATTGACAAGACTATTAATCAAAACCAAGAGATAACAGAGACTTTATAAAGAAATAAATGATTATAAAAACATTCATTATTCAATTGACAGCAGTTACAAACTTACAATTACTATACAAATTAAAACGTCCTAACTATAGTAGAACATGTTGTGACCATTATCCCGTTATGGCTCACACAGGACCAAAGACCACGGTTTGGAACGAATCAATTTTACGTATAATTGATTCGTATGAAGATCGAAACAAGGAATCCTCTCCCATACTGTGCAAGAAGCATTAAGTTCTCAGCGGCCTATTGGTAGAAAGTTGACAAATAACAGCTTGGGCCGAAACAATTTTACGTATGATTAATTCGTATGCAGAACGATTCACTCCCATGCTGTGTATAGTAAGAAGCATTAAGGTCTCAGTCACATTATAGTACAGTATTTATTGGTATTGGTCGAAAGTTGACAAATAGCTTAAAGTTTAGATTATCTTCATTACAATGAGTGATTACGAACAACAACATACATTTAGACATAATGAATACGCTAACAGTATTGAGGGAGCTATAATTAAACCCCCATATTCTATTAAATTCCACCCCTTTTGTAAGATTTCACGCTTGATGGAACAATACAATGCCATGTCGATCAACTGTTTGTCCCATCATCAGATCATATCCTGCAAAATTCTAAACCCATAATATGACCATCTATATTTTCGGAGCAATTTCAGAAACTTCCCATTCATCGCAGAACATAGCTTATATGTACACTTTCCACTTCAGAGCGTATTTTATGGAAGTCTCATAAACTTGTGCTTCATTCTGTAATTTTTTATAAAGAGTAGAGATTTGAATTTAATTTTCTTTGTATTTTTCATAATGGATAAGTATAAAAATACTTGAATAATTTAAGGAATACTTTGACATATAGCAAGATATATTGCCATTGAGTAACATATTCCACGCTGTTAGCACCGTGGTATACAGTTAATCAGTGGCGTAGCTTGGAGGGTGCATAGGAGGCCATAGTCCTAGGTGGCATAACAAAACTGATGAAAAAATTTGTAAAGTAAATAATAAAACTCTATGGAAATAAAACACGTGGTACTTTTCTTTTTCCATACAGTAAAAATATCTTTTATTAATTAACCCGCTTTATTTGATTTTACTATTTTTTAACTAAAAATTAAAATAGAGAGTGGCGAATTTTTAATTCCGCCTCCGCCCAAGGCGGAGTCAGACCACGCTACCCCTCTGCAGTTAGTTAAAAAATAATTAAACAATTTTTAATATTTAGGATATTTTCCTTTAAAAAATGTCTTGTAGCATTAAAATTGAAAGTTATTATACAATAAAAACCAATCAATCAATGAATGAACTGCAGAATTGGATACTGAAAAGTACATGTATTTAATTTATTAACAATTTTTTTTTAAAAACACAGATTTTGTTACAGAATAGAAGTTCAGAGACTTCTATAATCAACGCTCTTAAGCATCTTATTTTATAAAAGGCTTCTGTAATATTAAAGCTTTTATTTTTTAAAGTTACATGGAAGTGTAAAATTTAAGCAAATTGTCATTTAATAAGATTCAATCATCAACAGTCTAACCAATTCCACAATAAACGCTTTTTAAAAAAAATATCTCGTATTACAGTCATTTTTTTTTCAGTTAATACTTAATTATTTAAATGAAATGGCAGTGAAAATTTCGCAATACTTTAATTTTTTCAATCACGGCCGCAATTGGCGAGGCTCAGTCAAAACTTATTTATTAAACAAATCTCAAATCCTACATCTGATGAGGAACTATAGACGCGGAACACTAACACAAATAAGATCGACTTACGTATTTATTATGCCTTTAAAATATATTTTTTAATTTTACATTTCGCGCCTAAACATTTTGAGCAAAACCATAGACAAAGAACATTGAGCAGTCGAAGATTTTATATGCAAAAATAATTTGCACACATATCACGTGGTACCAAAATCTCTAATTATTTGTCTGTGTTAATTTTTATTTCCAATAAATTAAAGCACATCATCTGTTATTGTATTAAAAAAATATTATTGCCAGTACCTTAAAATATCATTATCTTATAAACGGCATTAAAACACTACGAACGCGTGAATGTATGTATAAATGTAAAATACTAATAAAGGCAGTGATTCGATTCCAACGATGACTATAGGATAGCTCTATGGTCAAAGTGTCACACCATATGGGTATTAAACTACTTATTACATTATCAATTACATACTTTATTCAAATATATACATATAATGACATTATTACTAGTAATCGCATCGACATAATAATTTATGGACTATACACTAATGTTATAAAGAGGTTCAGTATTTTTATATGTTTGTAACAAATACAATTTACTTAAAATCAGTAATTTATAAGACCAAAGACCTTTTTTCTAGTTTCCTAAATTTATAAAATTGTGTTTGATTAATTTAAGGACCTGAAACTTGCATTCTAAATAAAGGTAATAGATGAATTTGCGACTTGCCTCAGATGGTATACGGACCTAACGCGCACATTCCACATTCAACCAATTTAACTTATTACGAGTCCTTAGTTTACTTTTTAAGGTGTATTTAAATTTATTTATTTATTTCAAATTATTAGCATACAAAACAGATTACATTCAATACATGAATTTGATATACAAATGCATTCAAATTGCATTTATACACTGTAGTATCAGAAAATATGCATCTAGAAACGTTCTAATGTTCGAATAGTTCTAACCGTGGGTACGAAGCCCTTATATTATTATGTTGATGCCTCCACATGCATCAGTTTGGCGCCATCTAGTGTCAAGAGATTCAACGTCGCTTACGCTGCAGAAGTTATTTCTGCGGCGTTCTTACATACCTTGGCAAATTTGACAACCATTAAAATGGGAAGCAATGATTATTCATTACTAATTATTACTTAAAATCTATATATGTATGTACTTTAAATATATCTGAATAACTCAGATTAACAAAAAAGTAAGGGTAACAATACACTGCGCACAATAAAAATGAAGTCTTAAAACCCATTATTAATATAGTAAATCGTTATAACACGAATAATTTTATGGTAAATAAGGTATATTTAACTCTCTAGACGAACTAGACTCTCGACTAAATTACACTTTCCGTGTCAAGTGACGCACTTGACAATGACGTCTCTCTCACACACTACACTTGCATATAAGCGACAGCGCGTTGGTGTTTTTTACACGTACACAACAAATATTCTTGTCTATTTGTCTAGCTCATTGTTATATATACATAATAGTGTATATATGTAATACATAATAATTAATATTATATGTTTTTTTCTATGAGGAGAACAATAAAGAGTTTTTATGTATATAATTATTTTTTTGTTGTTCTGAGCTATTTAACAATAATATTTAAAATATGTATAATAATTTGGTTCATTTAATTAACATTCTCAGCACGTGACCTTTGTAAATCCTTACCAATAGTAAAGATAGCTTAATAGTTAATATATAACTATTTAATAAAACTGAAATTAGTTTGTAGCACAACTATTTATGTATTTATAAAAATAACCTTTATGTAAAATATGAATTAAATGAAATTCTAAATACGTATTTGTTAGTTTATAAAAATTTGTCATAAGTCCTGTACTTATATAAAAGTACCAATGCCGAAACTAGACCGACACCGGAAATTCGATTGTACAACATTTATTTCTGGATACCCCCATTTTGTAATCAATAGAGGCTCATGTTTTTTACTGCCATGACTTTTTAAAACACATTGTTTATTTTATACTCATTTTTACGTATTCTAATGCTATTAACCGTAGCTGGCCTTTAAAGCCTCACCGTTATTTTAGTAAGATGTGACCATTATAAATGTAGGGTTAGTAATTATGTATTTTCTCCTACAAACAGGTGGGATACACTTATAAAATATTATAAACGTCCAGATCTATTAAACTATATCTACTTAACGTACATATATCGTACAATTAAACTTTGTTTAATGTAGATCAATTGCGTAAACAAACATATGAAGTGTATAAAATTAAAACATTCATAAAAAAATGCTCTCATAAAAACCTACTTTAGTGAATTGCTTTGTTCTTTTCTTACGAGATTAATCCTTAATTTGGAAAACCGATACAAAATAATCTAATAACTATTTTTGGTCTAATATATTTAAGCTTATCATGTAATTATTATATATATTTAGTTTAAGGTTCAATGTTCCTAAACAAAACCAATATTCGTAAGAACTAAAGTATGTTTCAATATATATGTTTTATAAATACAGTCAATATATTGGTGGTCCATTACGGAAGGAATAAAGATAATATATAATAATAAACTAATATGCAATTGCCCGTCCTAACGAAATTGACTAACTTAGTGACAACTAGATCCTTACTTCAGTTATAGAAACTGATTATTTATTAATCCATACTATTAAAAAAAATTATAGCATAGCGTCATGTACCAGGAACAAATATAGGAAATACAATTTCAGTTGTACTAGCCGCGTAGATAAGGAATCAAGGCAATGAAAGGAGGGGGAGCGTGTAGGCGTCACCCTTATATTTGCATCTCTTTTCAGCACTCGTTTTGTCTTTGTCAGTAGAGTAAGCAAAAAAATAATGTACTCATTGAAAAATAAATAATAGAACTTACTGGTGCCTCATCTCTAAATTTTTAAAAGTCCCTCTTGCTACCCTTACGCATTACACGATATCTCAAGAAAACTATCTTTAATTCTATCCTGAATTAACCAATGGTCAAACAAGTATTTAAAGAGAGATGATCTGTATTTGTATCTCAGCGGCTAGTAAATAACACAAATAATCAACCGATTGACTCTCCAAATACAAATAATGAGAAGACATTCACTAATTCGTTTACCTTAATGTAAATTATATATCACTACTCTCAGCCTTAATTCAGTTATTTCCGATTCCGACATCTTTCTCTTTTTGGTCACGAAAAAACTTTGACAGCCTCTGTTTTTGTATGTCGTTGTAGCTCTTGTTTGTGGTACGCACTTCGTCCAGTAGTTTTTGTACTGCTTTGTTGTTAGGTGATACTTTCTCCGCCATTTTTAAGTCTGACAGAGCTTTGTCGTAGTTCTTAAGTGCGAAATTAGCTTGCGCACGCCTGTATAAAGCTTTTTCGTTGTGCGTTTCTAATTCGAGCACCTGAAATAACAATACAAATATCTTTATTGTAGATCATAGGTTATGTATTGGCACGTGACACCCCTGGCGTTTCAGGTGTCCATAGGCTACGGTAACCATTTACAAACAGGGGGATTGTCACCATCACAGTATAAACAAAAATGTTAAATTATTACATAAAAATATTCCATAGTATCTCTATGTCCTACTCAAAGAATATACAACAGGTCAGACTGTTAATAATAAATATATAACAATATAAGTAAAACAGTTAAAAATAAGCATAACTGTATATATATTACTAATGATTATGTTTGTCATTAATATTATTATATTAAGATGTGAAGCAAACACTTTGTACCCCTTTTTACAAATATTTCGCTGATGTATACTTTATATAGAGAAGGTGTGCAGACTGGTAATTTTTTTTTTAAACAAGCATAAAATATACATAAAATTAATAAAATAATATTACACACTCTACTAAGTACTTTACATACACACTTTTTTGTTTATTGTTAAAGTGTGTGGTCAAATTGAGAATGGATTAATATTGTTTGTTTCTAATAATAATATTAAAAGCAAACAATATTCTAGTCTGTAGTCTTACTGAATATTGAATTAATTATGGTCGAATTACGACCACTGCGCTACCACTAGTTATAGTAATTTATTATATTAGAGTGCATATCATATCAATACTATTATTGAATTATTAATGTCAATTTTGCAATGGAAATTAGAAATAATATTATTATACCATGTGCGCTGTAGCATGGTGAGGGTAACAGTATAATTAATGTTTCGTTTCATTCTTAAAAGTTGTGCGATTTACAAATTATGATATGATATTTAATAACTGTATTAACTTAATTATAGCAATTGTTAAATGTAGAATTATTAAGTGTCATCCGCACCATGTTACAGCGCATACAGTATAGTTATTTATTATGTTCGAGTGCATAGTCAATACTATTATTGAATTGAAACACATCAATAATGTGAAGAATTTCATAATGTAAATTAAGATTAATATTCATATAATAAAACATACCTCATTGCAACTTTTAATGCAATTTCTGTAATTCGCTAACTTGATATAACAAGCAGCCAAATTGAGACGACACTGTTGTGTGGATGTTGTTATGATCTCAGAAACTGAAATTAAATTTATTTTATCAGAACTAAAATTAAAATTTCATTGTTTGTTACTAATGAAATATAGAAGTTTTCTATGTATATTAAAAAGAATGAATCTGTAATTTTCATGATCATGTACAAGCTCATTTGAAAAGATTAAAAGCAGAGTTTCTTGTCAATTCTTCTTAGCTCGAATGCACTCCGAACTGACGGTAGATTTGACATATCATAAAAGTCAGTATTAATATTTTTATTAATGTAGACAGGCCGCTCTTCCCCATTTGGCACACTGGGTACCCAAGGCCCCGCGATGGATTATGGCCCCCTAGTTTAGTCTAGTCCCTACTCCATTGCCAAACGATAACCGATAGTTCTACTCTCGCCTGAAAATCAGTCATAACAAATGCTTACCGACTATGGTCAATTTGTTCGTTTTTGTTATTTTGTCTAACTTGAACCCCTCATCACATAACTACTTTTTAAAATTATTTTTCATAGGGGCCCCATACCCTAATGTGCCCAGGGCCTCTAATAGGTGAAAGACGGCCCCGCATATAGACTTACATGAATAAGATATTTTGATTTGATATGACTAGTACCCATAACACAAGCTCTGCATAGCTTGGGACACGACAGCGCTTTGTGAACTCTTCTGAATATTTTTATTATTAATCAAGTAGATATAAATACCCAACAATATACATAGCCTTAAAAAGTATAGGGATTGGAACTATATGACTAATCAAGACCACCTAAAAAGACAATAATTTTGCTGGGAATCACACTCCACCCATCTTTTACCACATCTGTTCATAATCTTCGACCGTTTGCAGGATTGACACAGAAAAAAAAAAGATATAGTAGTATTACTAACAGTTGTCCTGCTGAGCGGTATGTTTAATCTTCTCTATTCGTTTACTAATAACTTGGAGATACCGCAAACACTTCTGATATCTTCTCGACGCTGCCTTGAACCGTTCCTCTCCAAACAGTGCATTTCCGCTACATTTCACTTCTATAATACTGTTTATAAATTGTTCTATCTGAAACAATGAGTAATTTTTTTTAATAAGGAGAATTTATACAAAGTTATTTGTGTGAGTACATCTCTCTCTCTTATTACTGTCGCCAGTTAGCTAGCTTTTTTTAAATTACAGTTTTCAAATTTATATATTTATTATATGTATAACTTCGGTACGAGCGGTAGCGCGCGAATATTACCGTCTCACTCACTCCATACAACATTCACGTTAGATAGTATACCAACCACATACTTTTAGGCATATAACTTGTAAATTATACCGGGTCGCGGGTTCGATTCGTCGTACAGTACAAATATTAGTATTCGTCAGTAGGACTATTAGTATTGTTCTGTTTTTTCCTGTGTATATTATGTATGTATTTAAAAAAACACATTTAAGTATTTGTATCAGTTGCCTAGTATATAACGCAGTTATGCTTAAGCCTAGACAGCACTGTCTGAAATGTCTTGGGTTATTATTATTATTACATATACTAAGCCACTATACAGTAATGAAAAATATTAATTATATATATAGCGTACAGTGAGCTGTTCCGCTTGTGGGTAGTCTTCGGGATACTCTGGCAGAAGGCCAGGACCAAGCTCGCCCCCGCCGGGGTCTCCGGGGGCCAATTCGCCACACTCCAGCACTACACATTCCTGAAATAAAAAAATAAGTGGACTTTAAAATCCGACAATGGGTATAGTATGGGTATAGTGAAGCTTGTAAAGGTCAGTTGCGACCAACGGCATTATAGTTGTCTGAAAAAAATAGTAGTAATCCTTACTTCCATACATATTAGTAAAATAAATGAATGTGAAATATATGTGAAAGTAACTCTATATGTCTCGCTTTCACGCCAAAACTACTGAACCGATTTAAATGAAATTTGGTACACAGATAGTCATTTATACCTAATATGTACCCAAATAGTTTTTTAATTTAATTTCAATTCAATTGAAATGAGTCTCAGACAAACCCCGACATAAGTTTTGCAGGATAGGAGTATTACAATAATGAAAAATAAAGCTATAAATAGCTTTATTTTTCTATCTATCAAAGTAAAGGTCCTGAGAAAGAACACAGGATACTTTTTAATGAGAATAAAGGTTGTAAGGAATTGAAAGGGGAGATAAAATGTTGTATGGAAATATCGTCATTTTTAAAACTAAAATCTTGAAAATTATTTTCTAGGCTGTTCATTAAATATAAATAAATATGACTAAGTTTGTAAAATTGTTACACTTATGGGGGTAAAAATAGGGAAAGTTTATATAGAAAATAATAATTTTCGAAGCTATAAGAAGGAATCTTTTTTCTTGGCTTTTTTGGTTAAAATTATTAAATATTTTTTCAAGGTAGCTATAACACGCGGACGAAGTAGCGGGCACGGCAAGTATAGTATATTCGGTTTCTCTTTAAATACCAACATATACCAAAATTAGATAGACAGATAGGATTTTTTATTTGTGTCTTAGTACACACATATAGGCTTCATTATCCTAGACCTATTAGCATAGAAATATAAATAATATACAATTAATAATTAATTTCAGTGACAGTTTTCTTTTATCACATAAAAAAAGTTAGTATAGAAAATATTACACACCACTTGCGGTCTGCCATTGTCGTCACCGTACTGCTGCATCTCCAGCACGAGACCGAGCCCAGTGAGCACTCTTCCGAACACCACGTTGGTGCCGTCCAGATGCGGGCACGGGACCGTTGTTATGCAGAACTGCGAGCCATTGGTGTGGACACGCCCTTTGTTAGCCATACTGAGAACGCCTGCGTCATGCTGTAAACAAAAGTTACTATACTGACGCCGATATAAAAGTCTTGTTTTCACAGTGAAGACTTGATTAATAGATATCATAAGGCAATCAGAAAATTAAATAATTCGTTTCATTTGGTTTAAGATAATCTATACATCTATACATATAAATAAAATTAGACTGTCTGTTTGTAATATTGAAATAACCGTTTTTTACTACATGCATATGAATATAAATACGGTACATACACCAAAATAACATTTTTCACAATTTTTGTCTGTCTGTCTGACGGTCTGTTTGTTCCGGCTAATCTCTGACATGGCTGGACCTATTTTGACGACACTTTTTTTTGGCAGATATCTGATGTAATAAGAAGTAAGTTAGGCTACTTTTATTTTAGAAAAATTAAGTTAAATTCACGCGGACGAAGTCGCGGAAACAGTAGTTTAACATAAGAATGAGCATGCTTGCCCGTTACTCTTTTAAATAAATGCTGTTCAGAATTTCATTTTTAAGAATTGTGTGGAATACAAACTGACAAATAACATTGTTGATATAAATAAATGAATATTTACTTGAGGATCAAAATAAATCAGTTATAGATCTCAGAACAGACCAAGAACAAGTCAACATACCTATAATTTACCAGGTTTTAATGTGAAAATAGAATAATGAATTTATTTGATCTCAAACTAAAATATTTTTAAGTTTTAAAGATAACAGTTTAGTCTTGCACCACTCTACTATCATACAACTACACTAATGACCAATAGTATAAATTTTACTGTAATAATAAATAATAATAATAATAATTCTTTTATTGGAACTAAAAAAATATAATATTTTACAAAGTAGGGTAGTGTAACGGTAATAAATTACCTTTAGAATAAAATTTTCATCTTCAAATGTTGGTCCATAGATACTCTCACCACTTGTACCATCCCCATTCACTATATCACCACCCTGCACCATAAACTGAGTCACAACTGAAAATAATCATAATAAATGTTGTTTAACATACATTCAGCCTTATAATAAGCCTTATAAACACTACACTAATAATGTAAATGATAGGTGAAGCTGAAAGTTCATTATGAAAAAAATAAATATACAATACATAATAAAAAGAAGTGTAATGTCTGAAGAAAGACTTTTTATATTATATAAGCAAATTATAAATAAGTAGATTATAAACTACTAGGATTATTCCAGGTGTAAGTTTTTTATTTATAATTTCTGAAGATTTCTCACAAACCATACTCTAATGCACACAAATTTTTAAGATGTAGTCTTCTTGGATTAAAAACTTTAAAAATTATATTATGATTAGGAATCCTTAATAGTTTATGTAATAGTGATGAAGCTTCAAGTTTCATCACAATTAACAATACTAAGTACTGTAAAACCAATTAACTTCATTGTTATAAAAATAAATAGTATAGTAATATACAGTAGATAAACTTAAAAGGTTACCTTTGTGAAATGTAGCTCCTTTGAAATGCAGTGGCTTCTTATAAACACCGAGACCCTTCTCCCCAGTACATAGTGCCCGAAAATTCTCAGCTGTTTTTGGTACCACATCCTTTCTCAGTTCTATTGTAATGCGGCCAGCTATGATAAAAGATAAGTATTATGAAAACTGTACATTTAAACTTACTAGGTACTCCTCTGAATATTCTTTACCTGATCCAGAAGTCTCTTTGTATAGTACATAATATATGCTTTTTGTATAGCATTCACACAAAAGTTAAAAATTCATTAAGGAATATTATATTAGATAGACAGAGACAGCTCTTGGACAGCGACGACAAATCTCGACATAAAATATGATTTTTTTGTGTAGATACACATGCATTGCATGCATGTCACATGTACATATATCTGTATGGATATTATTATTATTTATGTATTAATTTGTTGAATTTTTATTTCATTATGTTGTGGTATGGTTATCTAGCACATGTGATTAGGTACACCTGCGTAGGTACAAACTGAAAACCAGCGCTGGACGCCCATCAGTCCAGCAATAGCTGAGTTTGTACCTATTGCCAATCATATTAAATATGTATAAATGTGTAACTATGCAACTATACTGATATTGGCAATAAATGGATTTATTATTATTATTATTATTATTAGTAATATGGGTAAATTATTCATCAGGTGCATGGAGGAACGACTGTTAGTAATATTGCCTAATTACCCCAACACTAGCAATGTACCATATCAGGTTGACCATCATTTGGTCCTCTTATAAATTTGTCACTACAAGCACACTGTAATACTCATCCTATTATACTCCACAGAAAGATACATCATTAAATCAGAAATTAAATTACTAATACTAGGGACTGTATACCCAGTGAGGAGCATGGGGGAGCAGCTGCCACTCCCTAGAAATTGTTTGTTACAATAAATTATGAAAGGAGGAATGGGATTCTCAGTAATGTGGTCTAATAACACAACTGCTATTAGTGTATCATATAAGGGTTAATCCTCATGCAGTTCCCCCTGGAAAACATCAAAAACTGGGTAAAACTATACCCATGAGTATCAACTGATACCAAATTTGTAGAGGACATTATATGCTAACTTTGTATATAAAATACAGTAACTCAAATATTTTTAGAAAATCGACTTTAAAATTATATAGATATATAAAGTGAAATTTACATTTTTTTTTACTTCATTAATAAGCATGGTTTGTTTTGGTGTATTTATATTTTGGTAAATCAAGTGTACAGTTATCAATGTACATTAATGAATGTTACCTTTTTCTCCGTCTATTGCTATATCCAAGAACACGAGAGGATTCCTTTGTTGTCCCTCCGATGCTGGTATCATGGTGATCATTTAGACGAAAATTAACTAGGCTCGCTTCATTATAAATAGAAAAAACTAAATAATAGAATACTACTATATTTAGAGCCGACAATTTGATTATCCATAATAATTTAATCTGCTTAAAAGATCCAAGCAAGTACAAAACATATTAGCTAGGTTAGACAAATCGTATTCGTGTCGAATGCCGTTAGCAGTAAATAAAAAGGTAAGCAAAAATAATCAATCAAGTCAATAAGTCATATTATTCACATCACTATATCATATATGATCCATCACTATATACTGTAATTAGTTTCCTTATTAAGGAAACAATAAAAGTCATGAAACACTTCAAATCAAATTTCAGTATCCCAAATAAATAAGCAACTCAGCCTCAAATGCCTAATAATATTGACATGAATGACAAGGGAAATATGCTAGGTTTGACAGAGTTGTCACTTTTAATGTTGGTAGTGATGACGGCTGTAGAGCCTTAGACTCTTTGCGTTTCCTGTAAGAATAAATAAAAAAAAATATATATATATATATATATATATAATGATGACCTAGGGGCCGTGGCCTAGGGGTGAACCTTTTTTGTCCCGGGATTAACTTAAGGGGTAACTACCCCAGGTGGTCAAGATGAATAGCCTGTTGATTGGCAAGAATTATACATAGTAATAATAAGGGAACTACAGAGTAATAGAGTTAATATAAGTAAATGATTAGAATTAAGCAATCTGTACTTATGCTAACTTAAAATCTCGTGCTGTATTTTGAGAAAGTGTAATTTTTTTTATAATTTGTGAAAATTGTGTAATAGAAAACACGCCTCCGCACCCATACATTCTACACCTTATTCTCTCACCTCAACGTCATGACATAAGTCATCACCTCAATGTTGCCTACTTAACTCCATGTTGGACAATGTAGTTCTTTTCATGCTTATTCAGACTCCAAACGTAATAATGTTGTTTTATTATATTACGAGGTAAAAGTAGCTAGCTTAAAATTTAGGTCTGTCAGTTTTTTTTACTGAATATAGTAATAAAAAAATTATTAAATAAATTACAATAAAAAGATTGCCTTTGCCAGATTCGAATATGTAAATAGTCAAAAGGATGGAAAAGGAAAAAAGAAAAAGGTTTTTAAACGATTACAATATACCAAGTTTTTAATTTTTAATTATTAAGTTATTAAATTAGTGCCAATATGAACCTATATTAATTGGATTATTTAATTAGATATAAAGCAGCTCTCTATATTTATCGTCTTAGCCCAAAAAATATATGGAGTTGTCAACACTGGTCATTGCATTCGTAATTTAGCAAAATGTCATAATTTATTTTAATTATTATCTTTTCAATATTTCTTAATGTCGTATTAAAATATTAACGTAAGTACTATTTTCTTACCAGAAGATTTAAATATTTACACAATAAACAGTAGTAGGTTATATTGGTTCTCGTAGGCATTAAAAACAGGTTTTGGTATCAACCTGTTTCACATTAGTTAGTTATATTTACTCAGTTTTCTAACAACTACATATTTTTTCAGATTCAATATGTCTTGCTCTGCTTTGTATATACTGGATGTAAAGGGCAAAGTCCTTATATCCAGAAATTATCGCGGCGATGTCGACATGGCTGTGATTGATAAGTTCATGCCTTTTCTCATGGAGAAAGAAGAGGAAGGTATGCTAACTCCTCTCTTACAGACCGGCGAGTGCACATTCGCTTATATCAAAACAAACAACCTGTATATTGTATCGACTACAAAGAAAAATGCTAATATTGCATTGGTATTTGTGTTTTTGTACAAAATTGTTGAAGTTATGTCAGAATACTTCAAAGAGATAGAAGAAGAGAGTATCCGAGACAATTTCGTTGTTATATACGAATTACTGGATGAATTGATTGATTTTGGATATCCACAAACTACAGACAGCAAGATTCTCCAGGAATATATCACACAGGAGGGGCATAAGCTAGAAATGCAGCCTCGTATACCTATGGCCGTTACTAATGCTGTCTCCTGGAGATCTGAAGGCATTAAATATAGGAAAAATGAAGTATTCTTAGATGTTATTGAGTCAGTCAATTTATTAGCTAATTCTAACGGAAATGTACTTAGAAGTGAGATTGTTGGTGCAATCAAAATGAGGGTCTACCTATCTGGTATGCCAGAATTACGTCTCGGTTTAAATGATAAGGTTCTCTTTGAAAGCACCGGAAGGGGAAAGTCTAAATCAGTAGAGCTTGAAGATGTGAAGTTTCACCAATGCGTCAGACTGTCACGTTTTGAGAATGATAGAACCATATCATTTATTCCTCCTGATGGAGAGTTTGAACTTATGTCATACAGGTTGAACACCCATGTAAAACCCCTGATTTGGATTGAGTCGGTTATTGAGCGCCATGCACATTCAAGAGTTGAGTATATGATCAAGGCAAAATCACAATTTAAAAGACGTTCCACTGCTAACAATGTTGAAATAATTATACCTGTACCTGCTGATGCGGACTCTCCGAAGTTTAAGACTACTATTGGCAGTGTCAAGTATACACCTGAACAGAATGCAATAACTTGGTCTATTAAGTCGTTCCCAGGTGGTAAGGAATATTTGATGAGAGCTCATTTTGGATTGCCTTCTGTTGAATGTGAAGAGGTAGATGGAAAACCACCAATTCAAGTGAAATTTGAGATTCCGTATTTCACTACATCCGGGATTCAAGTTAGATATCTCAAGATTATAGAAAAGAGTGGATACCAGGCCTTGCCATGGGTACGCTACATTACTCAGAATGGAGACTATCAGCTGCGAACTAATTGAATGATATACATATATATTTATTACATTCCTTTTTACTTTCAAGTGCACTATGTTTTAATTAGGTATTGTTTGCAAAACTGTTAAGTCTGTTGTAGTTGTTAAGTGATCAATTTATTGGATGAAGTATTATAATTATTATGCATATTTGACACAATAATAAATTAATATTACACAATCATGTTTTTATTTAATTCCTTAGAAACTGTATTTTATGTACATTTTGTTAGTAGCACGAAAATGTAACATTCCTTTATCTGTGGCATGAATGAGATTTGCTAGATAACATCAGTCATCGAATGCAGATTATAATGTTTGTATTTATTTAATGACTAACTGCTTGGTTTTGCCGTAGAACAAATCGAGTACCATTTACATGAAATTATACTTTTTGTTTTAAATAGAGATACTTTCTTGCATTTATTTTTCCAGAAAGAATTTAAAAAATCGTGTTAGCTAAACAGTATATTTATTTGTAGTCAACTGATACCAGGAATGTATTTTTTTACAGTGTATGAAATATAATGTAATAGAAATTGTTTGTGGATAAATTTACTTTTCTACATACATTGAAGATTAGGCTGTATGATTTCTGTCCTTAACCTGTCAATGGCAATAAAATAAATCAAATCAAAATAATGAACAGCGCGAAATTTTGTTTTGTAGAAAATAAATTAAAGAAACCTTTATTTAAAAGTTTAATAGAATGTCGTAGATGTTGTTACATGCTTCCTACAAGCGAAGTAAAGATTATAAAGAAGAATAAAGCAAATATTACGGATAACCTCAAAACTAAGAAAGTTTCAGAAACCAAGAATGAAACATCTTCGACAGAATTTAGAGTTAATGATGTAAATATTCAAATGATATCCAAAAATATTTACGAACAGTTATTTAAAAAATCCAGTCTCCACTATTGACCCAATGACAATAAAAAGGTAGCTATTTGTTATTGTTATAATTTGAAAGAACTGTTATGATTTATAATAGAGAGGTACACAAAATTAATTAAAATTTTTATAATAAATTTCGCAGTTGCCAAGACAGTCTTTTGAAACACGGAATTAATTACAAAGAACAGGAATATTTACCAGATGTAACTTTTAAATTGCCTAAACTAGAAGGAAAAGATGTTGTGGAACATTTTTACAATATAGGGGAAAGGCAAAGTGCCCCATACAGAATCTTACTTCAAAAGTTGGCAACTAGTAAACTACCTCTATTACCAAAGGTATGTATTAAAAACTTATAGTTTACACCATTCACACATAATAATTAACTAAATTAATCCATAATATGCCCAATAGACAAGAGCAGCAATCTCAGTAGTACCTGAATCTGCAGGAGTTGAGATGAATGGACTTTGTTTACTATATATATATCAATATTTGATGATATGATAATAAATGTGATTAAGAATTGTTTGTAAGAATAGAAGCCAATGACAGTAGCTCCTCTCTGCCTACCCCAGATGGACATTATAAAAATGTACTGTTTTACTTATGGAAATTTAATGTTTAATAGTATACATAATGTAATGGCATCCTATACTGACTTTCTATTATTATTATGAGTAACATTAATTGGTATGTTATTCTTAGTTATTTATTATTGTTGATCTGTCCCTGTCCCAAAATACATCATAATAGATTTAGGAAAAGTAACAGAGACAGGTATTTCCTTTATTTATATTTTAAATACTAATAATAATTTTATGCACTACACACTAATGTATGCATATCATAGACTAACTATACTAGTGTTAAATATTCTAAATTTTGTTCATAGAAATGGTCAAAAAGCTCAGGTTGGTGTAAGTACAATGGTATCACAGCAGAACCTGTACCCTGCCCGCCCGATGATGCCCTAGTCTTTGATGTAGAAGTTCTTATGACATCTGGAAATAGGCCCACTTTAGCATGCGCTGTATCAAGTGAAGCTTGGTAAATTGTTGTCAACTTATCTATATATATTTTTTAAATGGATGATAATGGAATGAAGCACTCATTTGTGCTAACAGTTTATGCTGGTGGGGCAACAGAGAGAATGATAAGATGAGCATGAGTTCAGGTCAGTTAGCCCATCATGATAAAATTAACAGGAATTTGTCATGATGGGAACCACATCGGGAGATCAACCTAACATGGTATATTGCTAGCAATGAGGTTATTCGTCCAAATTACTAATAATGCCCTTCCCCCCAATCTAATCATGTAAAACAACAGAGTACCATATAAACAATGTAATAAAAATACCTTTGTTTTATATTGTATAAAATATATAAAAAAAAATTACAGGTATGGTTGGGTCAGTGATCCTGTAGCAAATGGGGAACCACATCAGCAATACGACAATTTAAATTACGAATATCTGATACCTTTAGAAACTGATGGAATGAAACCCTGCGGTGATCTGAACAGACCTAGAATAGTTATTGGACATAATGTCTCATTTGACAGAGCAAAAATTAAGGAGCAATATTGGTTGAATAAAACAGGTATCTATCCATAAAAAAACAGTAATGAAGTGCCTTAAAATCCATATTAATTTTTTAATATAATTTTTTTTTTTAATTCTCAAGACAATTCACACATAAAAAAAAAATCTATGTACTTGATTCTAGATGGCGCATCTAAACCCAAGTTAAGCTTTAGGTAGCAAAGCTTGTGTTATGGGTACTAGATAATTGATACAAAAAAGTACATAGATTTTTTTTTTCGTAAATACATACATATTATACATAGAAAACACCAGACCGATACAAACAACCATACTCATGAATACAAATGTTTGTGCCATGCGAGCAATCGAACCCGCGACCATCGGTCGTAAAGCGGTGTGCTAGACCGCTAGACCACCGAGGTCGTTAAATTTATTATTATTTTATTTTTATTTATAATTAAATAATTTTAAAATGTTCCTATACCTATTCACTTTGAAAGATTAATTCAGGGAATCTTAATGAATTTCAACTTGGAGATAGATTGACAAAGCTATTTTTATTCCAAAAAAAGCTATGGAAGTGGTGGGTAAAAGGTTTGGCTAATGACTTCAGTTGAAAACCTGACAGGAAAATGATACACACTGGTACATTATATTTGTTATTCTTTTTAAGTCATATTATAAAAGTAGCATATTTGGTCAAAATCGGTAGAGAAGTACACAAATTACATTTCACCTCTCCATTGTATAATGGTACATGTATTATTTTTTAATTGGATTTTTAAACAGTTATTGATCAGCACATAGTTAAAACTTTTTTTGGGAACATAAACTAACCAGAATAGATTATTGATGCAGGTCTACGCTTTATGGATACTATGTCTATGCACACTTGTGTAAGTGGAGTCACCAGCTACCAGCGGGCAGTGTTAAAAGCTAAGAATAAAGAACCACACCCCAGTGATGACGATTGGAAAGAGATCAGCTCCCTCAATAATCTTAGTGAGGTAATTGACAATATTAATTATAGAATAAGATACGCCATTCTCTGGATGTTCTAACATTTCGTAGTTGCGGAGGATAGTCTGTTAGTAACCAACTCCATCATTAAAAGCAACGTTAGCATTCTGCAAAGCAAAATGAAATGTTAAAAAAAACCATACAAACTGTACTTTCATTTTAATCAACTGCCTTGTAGGTTTTCAATATACTATTATAGTAGGTAGTGTATTATAGTTGTTCCGTGTGAATCAAATTTAATTCAAATTCATTTAGAACTTCAAATTTGCTTATCATAAATAAAATCTTTGAAAATAATCATTAACCATATTAATAAGATTAATAATAATTGTCTATAGGTCCATCAATTATACTGCGGAAGTCTCATAGACAAACAAACTCGTGACGTGTTTATGGAGGGCAGCATGCAAGATGTACACGATAACTTTCAAGAGCTGATGGCGTACTGCGCTCGTGACGTTACAGCCACACACGATGTGCTCAGAGAACTGCTGCCAATGTTTCTAGAACGGTTCCCACACCCCGTCACCTTGGCTGGCATGTTGGAGCTTGGTAAGCTGTTTTTATGTATATCAAGAAATATCTGGTCCTTCGAACCGGAAGGTTTTAGTAAATGTATATAATAGTCATATATTTCCTCATTTAACAATAAAAATAATAAATGCTAGAATTCGTTTAAATATGAACAATGTTAAAAATGTTTATTGCTGTTGGAATTTTTAATACCGTATATTGTATAGTATGAATAACACCAATAGAAATTTTTGATATATGTTATGTTTTCCTGTTAAATACTATGATTTGGTTATAGGTTCAGCATATTTGCCAGTAAATTCAAATTGGTTACAATATATAGATTCAGCAGAAACTGTTTTTGAAGATTTAAAATTAGAGTCTAGACAATTACTGTCTCGTAAAGCAGATGAAACTTGTCAGCTAATGGAAAATGAGGCTTACAAGAAAGATCTTTGGATGTGGGATCAAGACTGGTCCACACAAAAACTTAATTTAAAAAAAGGTTCTAAAAAGAAAACAGATTCAATATCTACTACATCTAAAATAGAACTGCCCAGTAAAAGTAAAGATTTACAAAATAAAGAATTCGAACTTTTAAATCAGGAATACATAGAGTCTTTAGATGAAATGCCAGAATTAAAAGTAAAAGATCTGGAAGAATTAAGCAAAAAGTTTGCATATTTGTATGAAATGGAGTCGTTATTTCCAGTAAAAAGGCCGTACCTGGCAGGGTACCCGGCGTGGTACAGGAAATTGTGCAGCAAGCCAGGTACTCCAGGGTGGACGCCAGGCGCTCATAATATCACCACTAGTATGCAGGTAATGTAATGAAAAACAAATATATTATTGTCCAGACATGATCATTTTGACGCCCTCGGTGGTGTAGCGGTTTAGCACACCGCTGTACTTCCGATGGTCGCGCGTTCCCTCGCACGGTGCAAACATTTATATTCATGAGTATGTTTGTTTCTATCGGTCTTAGTATTTTCTATGTATATGCATGTATTTGAAACAATATATAACTAAGTATTTATATCAGTTGCCTAGTACAAAGCTCTGCTTACCGTGGGACTAGATGGCGCTGTATTATTTTAATTTCAGCAATTGACTATTTATTGCTTCTAACCTCAATAGACTTTGCAAGAAATAATTCTGAGTCATCCAATAAATAACTTCGCTTTCTTTTATGACGTGGATAGTGGTTTGCACTGCTAATATGTTTGAAAAATTTATATTTGCACATTAATTAGTATTAACTTTTTGGCATTCATAGGGATCTGGTACATATCCGGGTCCAGAATGTTAAGTGAGATAGTGGTTTCCTCTGCAAATATGTCTAAAAGTTTTATATTCGCAGATTAGACATTTAGATTGATCTGGCACATATCCGGATCCAAAATGTTAAGCAGATGTAATTCATTAATAGATATAATAACAGATCTTCTTTGAGTCAGAGTCTTTTTGATAAAACCGGAATAAAAAACTTCTATATGTGAATGCTCTACCACTATGGTACAATGCTCTCAATTTTATTAGTTTTGACTCTTTTTCGTTTTTTACAGATCACTCCCAAACTCCTTCGACTTTCATGGGAAGGCTATCCCCTCCACTATATTAAGTCTGAAGGGTGGGGGTTCCTAGTACCATTCAGCAGGACTCATGGCGAGATCGAAGATGAAACACCGCTTCCTCTTGATGAGTTACTAGCCGCATGTCCTATGGCGTTCTGTAAGGAAAATGACATTGAGACCGACGTACAAAGACTACCGAAAACTGTTGAAGTATGTATATCGCAGATTAGTCAAAAAAAGTTTATATTTAATTTAGGTTAAAATGAAGTTCTAAAAACTAAATATAAATACGCTGCCAGTACAAGAGCAGCAATGTAATTATAAGTATGTATTATGGACTAGTGTGTATGAAAAGGACACATCAAACGGGTTTCTTGCCCATTCTTACTAGAATCTGCAATTCGAATGCGACATAGAAAGATTTTTATATATTTTGGATTACTTCTATTGTGGCTTGCACTGATAAGAACAAATGATATTTCAGGAAGACTTGGGTAGACGCGCTTACTATGCTAGAAAGAGAGCGGACGAGCAAGCGGCCGCTAACCAATACCATGGGCTGGGATTGTGGTGTGGCATACAGTTGCAAGGATGCTGTCACTTTCTGAGGTTGCCACATAAAGATGGACCCAAGTATAAAGTTGGTAATCCACTAGCGAGGGATTTCTTGGAAATGTTCAGTCAGAATGTGCTCACCGCGCAAGGAAATGACGCTGCAAAGGTAAATTGTATATATATATTTGCATGTATTTACCACATGCGTCACATGATGAATTGGGGTCATAGATAGAATTATTCAAAAGGAAGGTTTATATGTATAATATATGCGTGTTTATGGTATAGAACATTTCTAGGTGTTGACATTTGGGCGCATGATGTCGTACTGGCGCAACAACCGGGAGCGAATCATGGGGCAACAGGTGGTATGGTTGCCACCAGAACTACGACCACCGTCCGCCCCTGACCAACTCTACGGCGCCATCCTGCCGCAGGTGGTGGTCGCCGGTACGCTTACCCGACGGTAACTGTCACTCTTTAACTCTATCTATACTTGGAATGGCGAACAAACTGATGGCTCATATTTTGATGTAAGATAATGGAATGGTGCACATGCTAGCTCTAACGATTTACGCTGGCATGGTACCAGTGGAGGATGACGAGATCAGGTCAGTTAACCTACCTATACAAATTCGCCATTCATGTAAAATAAAAATATTATATTTCAATATACATTCCTTGTCTACTATGAATATTACATACAAAAAGACTGCAAATTTTTACTCCACTGTAAATACAAATGAAATTTTTATAGCTTAAACATTTTTGGTACATTGGGTTTGGTATTTTAAGTCATTAATTTTTGTTCCGCACATTTAGTCATTTCTGACATGCAGCAGATAACTGTACGTGTAATATTATACTTTCCTTTTTTGTTAATGCCCTATTATCGAAGCTAATTACAATTAATTATTTATATATATACTAGCTGTAGCCGCGGTTATGTTATTCTGATGTACAAGCTAGGTATATTATTGTAAAGTTTCATTAAAATCCATTCAGTAGATTTTGCCTGAAAGAGTAACAAACATCCATCTATATTGGGTTTTGCTGTTCTGCCGCATATTATCTGGTTTCCTCTATCGCCCACAACTTTTAAAATAAGCTGCATGAGGCTGACATATATAAGACTATGGAAGTAGAGGACGTTATATAACGTCTTCATCCGGTCTGATATGTATATACACTCTTCTTTATTGGTAGTGCGAGCGAGCCTACATGGATGACGGCTAGTAATGCCCAGAGCGAACGGATCGGTTCAGAACTACGCGCCATGGTACAGGCGCCTCCCGGATATAAATTTGTTGGGGCCGACGTCGATTCACAGGTCTGTATTTTAGTCCGCGAGCCAGAAGTTTATTTCGTCAATTATTTCCTTCCAGTCGAAAATTATAAGATATTTGTTTAGAATTGCAATATCTAAAAGATGTAGCTATTTTATTTTTCTTATCATGTAGTGTTATAACTAATCTCTTGTTATGTACAGTTTACAGTTTCTATTATTATAGTCCTGTCCCAATACCAGCTGTAACCAGGAGAGGCGAGCAAAGAGTATTTATGGTAGGGTATTTTTTAAATATTAGAAATCAACGGCGTTACAATATGTATTTACATTACGTATGTTACGTTAAAGCTAATTATAGGTTTCATTTAATTGACAAATACAGTATGTTATCTGCGGGCGCTAAAATAAAAATAGCTAAATATGAAATGAATGAGACATTTCGTAATGTCATTGTAACTAAGCCATTAAAGTAATAAGACACTGGGAAGATGTCTATATATATATGTCGAATCAGGAGTCATTTTAGATGGGCGTTGAGAATAACAATCAAGATATCAAACGATAGATGGTAGAAATACAAATTAGATTTTACTTGATATTTTTCAATAATCAATTATAACCAACAATACCTAGACAGGTATTGACTCTACCGTTCCTCCCAGTGAACTGACACAAACTTTTCTGCTCCTCTCGCGGATTCTGTACAGTGCCATTTAGAGACACTTGCGTTTAATAATAGTTGTATTATAGAGGGCGCTGTTTTAACCGTAAATTGCGTCATATATATATTTAGTGGCTAATAAGTACGTCATTCATTAAAATAACAGGAGCTATGGATCTCAGCGTTGCTGGGCGATAGTACGGTGCAGGTGGCTGGCGGAAGTGCTTTCTCTTGGGCCGTACTGGCGGGTCACAAGCGGAATAACACCGACCTGCACTCGCTCACCGCTACGGCTGCAGGCATCTCTCGTGACCATGCCAAGATCATCAACTATGCCAGAATATACGGTTGGTATATCAGTTACACCATATCTGATATAATAATATTCCTGAACAATTCCCACAGCGCTATCTAGTAGTAGTAGTAGAGCTTGTGTTATCCATAACACAGTATCCATACTAGACAACTGTGGGCTGATCATCTAACTTCGATCGCGACGATTTTCGTATATAACGTAGAGAAAATAACGTCATCTATGAATTATCACAGTAACTACACACAAACACACACATACTCTCACAGACATACACACACACACACACACAACATTTAAAATTCTTTATTTCGATAACTCAATTTTACAATTACATTCTACAGTTGTCGAAGACTCCTTTTAAACATAGAGATGCCTGGGCCAGGAGGCTCCACTCTTCCATAGCTTATATCAAACCTTTTGTAAAATGTTTCTTGTTTATATATATTCAAACAAACGTGCCGCTTGTAAACTTATTATTATTATTATTTTTATACTTAATTTCTAATAAGTAACTTTTGCTTTAGTTTATATATTTGGTATCTAATGTCTTAAATAATCTAAAAAAAAAACAAACACATGACAATTTATATGGAAAAGCACGATGTACCAGACACAGGCATTTCTATGCTTACTAGGTCATACCAACACTATGTTATTAGTAACCAAATAGTTTTTTAAAGAAATAAACGTTTCTCCAATTTCGCCATTTCACGCTGTCAACTATCATTGCTGATGTAAATACATAGCTACTATTTTTGTGTAAATATAATAATATACATCTAAAACAACCGATACCAAAAATTGTAGAAAGACAAATGTTTGTACCTTGCGAGATATGGAACCCGCGACCATCGGTAATAAGGCGGTGTGTTAAAGCGCTAGATCACCAAGGCCATCCTGTTTAATATATACATGTTTGGATGTTATGTATCAAGTAATTTCTATATTCGTAATAATTATTAGGCGCCGGTCAAAACTTCGCTGAAAGACTATTGAAGCAATTCAACCCGACCATGACGATATCCGAAGCTAAGAGTAAAGCTGCCAAAATGTTTACCTCAACCAAGGGACGGAGGGTCTATACCCTTAAAAAGAAGTATATGGAGGGATTCATGGATGAAGACATAGGATCAGAGGTCAGTTTCCAATCACTTAGACTTATATTTTGACCATCCCTTTTTATATATACATTTTTATACTACTAATATATGGTATGTTCTTGTTGTGTTGTTGTACACATGTACGTTTGTTACACACAAATCTCTGAAGCTAGTCGAATTTCATAATTCAATAGTTGGGGGGGAGGGAAGGGAGGGTATTGTAAGTAATGTGGACTGATGATCGTATTGCTAGCAATGTACCATGTTAGGTTGACCTCCACGTGGTTCCCCCTGGAAGCCATCATGACAAATCATTAGTGAAGTTGTGACGATGGGCTAACTGACCTGACTTCATGCTCATCCTAACATCTTCCATCGGTCCCTGCAAGCGCAAAGCGTTAGTGCAGGCGGACACACCATTCCATTATCTTCATAAAAAAAAACTATTGTTGGAGAGTATTAAAGTATGTTTGACATCACGCTGCAACTTGTAGATGTATTGTGTGTGAGATGTACATGCACAGACTTGAATAACACCCTAACTAATTAGCCCTAAAGCTTCTAGATACAAGCGATGACGTATTCTGCCTGAAGAGGGAACTTCTGGCCAAAATACAAGTACTCCTAGGTGAACAAATAAAAATCAGATTATTTTTTTTCTTATCTATTATTAACTATACTACAGGACTGTACCATTTTATTGTTTTTGTATAAAATGTGTATGTTCTTGGATTCTATAAATGAATAAATTTACATGGCAGTCAGTAGAGATGCCCGGTTACCAAGCGTTGAGATTGGCGAAACTTAGCGGCAAAAAGGTGGAGGAAATGTTCGAGAGGCCGAGGTGGATTGGCGGCACGGAATCCGATATGTTCAACAAACTAGAGGAAATAGCTGGTAGGTACTAACATTAAATATTTATGACAAACTAACATGTATAAACAACTAATAATGAATAATATAATACCACCCTAAAATTGGCTCCAAATTAGACAATAGTTATTAACATTATTATTAAAAATATATTTTGTGCCTTCTATACTATCTGCAAGTCATGGACCCTATGTACAGTACAAGAAATAGACTAAAAAATCGTGTACGTGGGTATAACCAGTCCCCGAACAGCTTCTTTGTAAGCTGTGTTTCGGTTGTAATATGTGATTAGGCAGTGATAAAATAGAATAGAATCTATCTATATAATCTTTATTGCTAACTGTGTGGGTATAACTGGGTAGTATAACAATTTTTTTTTTTCATGGATGAAAATTGAATGGTGCATCCGTCTGCGCTAACGGTTTACGCTGACGGGGCACCGGTGGAGGATGATAAAATGATCATGAGGTCAGGTCAGTTAGCCCATCGTGACAAATTCACCGGGAATTTATACAGGAGGCACCGCGTGGAGGTCACCCTGACATGGTACATTGCTAGTAATTGGGTCATGAGTCCACATTACTAACAATTCCCTTCCCCCCAAGAATATATATTGTATATGTGTAGTGTAGGCGCTACCACTAAAGGTTCATTAACTGTCGTCGCGCGCTGAGCGTACACGGGGCGCTGTGCGTAAGAGGGGAGATATGTATTCCCCGTAGAGAAAAGACATGGAGCTATGGCTCACGAGCCGGTATTATGTCGATAACAATTTATGTACCAGGAGATATAAGTGAACACTACAAAATGTATCAACATTTACACCCTACATATAGCACAAGTCACTTTTTAACCTTCCCATTTCATTCTTCTAAATATTACATATCATCTATTTAATAAAAACCCTCTGTCGCTTGTAGAGTCGGAGTCCCCGTCGACGGCGTTCCTCGAGGGGCGCCTGTCTCGTGCGCTGGAGCACGCCCGCGGTCGGTGGGGCTCCACGCGCCTCAACTGGGCCGTGCAAAGCGCCGCCGCTGACTTCCTGCACCTCATGCTGGTCAGCCTCGCGCACCTCGCGCCGACTGCCAGGTCAGCTGTTGACTCCTTGACCTTTGTTAACACGTTGTCCTCTATTCACACCTTAATCTCTTATGTTACGTTGAGCTCTGTTGACATCTTGACCTCTGTTGACACGTTGTTCTCTCTTGACACGTTGACCTTTGTTGACACCTTAACCTCTGTTGACACGTTGTTCTTTTTTGACACATTGACCATTGTTGACACCTTGACCTCTGTTAACAAGTAATAATTTCATTGTGGAACTGTTACAGAAGACAACTACGAATATTTTTTTAAACCATCTTTTATCTTTTTATCCGTTGAAACATAAAAATGTAACAAATAACCGTAGGATTTGACTCAACCTTGTTAATGATATAGTGCTTCGGAACATAAGTGAAGGCTGAAAGAATAAAAAGATATGGATGTATTGATGTGAGAATTCATGAAATTACCGCGATAGTTTCGAGGGTCATTTATTAATTATACTAATCGATAGAGCCGCCATTGCCAGCGAATGTTTCCTTCTCATCCAGTCATACTGGTAACGGCGTAATCCTAATGATTTTTTTATTAGATAAGATTGCATTCGTTATCTGTCGCTTTGAGTTTACACACGTGCAGTAATTTATTCCTCTTTATATATACATTTGTTGTGTTAGATTGTAGCGTGACGTTTCTCCGAATCCTAATGATTAACTTGATTAACTATCTTTTTTAGATTTTGTCTCAGTTTCCACGATGAAGTAAGATATCTGGTGCCCGAGGATATAAAATATGAAACGGCACTAGCGTTGCAAATAACCAACTTACTCACGAAGGCCTTCTGTTCACAGCGGTAAAGTTAATGATTTTAGATTTTGTTTGCAATTTCATTTATCTACATACATAAAAAGTAACTTTTTATATTTTATACTTTGACGGTCCTGGTGGTACAGCGATTTAGCACACCGCCTTACCTCCGATGGTCGCGGGTTCGATTTCTTGCACGGCACAAACATTTGTATTCATGAGTATGATTTTTGTATCGGTCTGTGTGTTTTCTACGTATAATACGTATGTATTTACGAAAAAAAAATCTATGTATTGGTGTCAGTAATCTAGTAACTATAACACAAACTTTATCTAGCATAACTTGGGTCTAGGTGGCGTTGTGTGAATTGTTCTAAGATTATTATTATTATTGGATTGTTAAAACAACATATGGTTTTATTTTGATAGGACTATATATTTTATAATTATTTTACAGGAGTACAGTTTATATGGCTTGACGGTTAGAAATAGAAAGGGATGAATAAAACTTTTTAAATTGTCTATTGTTGCCATTACAAAGAAAAATTACATATCTGCTACAAAATATTTGTGTTTATGTATTTTAGGTTCAAATTATCTTGAACAATTATTATTATTTCAGAGTGGGTATAAATGATCTCCCGCTATCAGTGGCATTTTTTACTTCGGTAGAGGTAGACCAAGTATTGAGAAAGGAATCCAACCTCAGCTGCGTCACGCCGTCCAACCCACACGGATTACAGAAAGGCTACGGCATTCCGGATGGCGAATCACTTAATATATTTGACGTCTTACAAAAGTGTAAAATAAATAATACTAAATAATTACTTGTTTGAATATATGATATCACTGTAATAGACTTTGTAATTTGTGCGATACGGTATAAAAATGTCAGTGTGGTTTCTGTGATTTACTAATCTGTCGCCCAACAGTTTGTTTTAATGCCGTTTTTATATTTGTATAAAACAGCATATTAATTAGTACAATTATTTCATTACAATAATTAAATAATCTTGCTATATTTCATAATGTAATGACCCCATAAGAAAATAATTGTTCTGTTCAGTATACCAGTCAGTGTCATCGTCACAGAGTACTTTATCATACCATATCACCAGTCTCACAGAGTACCTCAATGTCACTTTTATTGTTTTGAAATTTTGATAAGAAAATATCCATTATCGGGAATTACGTGTTCTCTAATATTAATTGTTATTTTGTATAATTAGATAAGACGATATTATTTTCTTGTTTCAAAATTTGTTTATAAATACTGTTTATTACACACATAACAGTATAATTTGTGATATGGAAACGATTAAAACATAACTTTGGATATATTGCTGTGATTGTAATATAACCTTGTGAATATTGGCTGAGTGGTATGGATTGCAATATTCCTTACAATAGATTAAGAATGTCTAACATAAACTACACTACCCGTACTGAAGGGCAAACCAAAATCAATACAATAATATGGACTGTGCCAAATTTCATTAATCTGTTAGAAAATAAATCCACTAGAGAGTTTCGTACAGAAAAACCAAAAGATCCCAACACAGAAATAAGTGATTGTAGGTTTCAATTAAAAATGCAATTCTTGGGAAGAGATAATGATATAATAGAAATATATTACCTATCTTCGACGCCAGTGTTTCTCAAATCTATATTGACTATATGTCTGAAACGTTTTGAGGAACGTTCGATCGTTATAAAAGAGTATCATACTGTTCAAGCAAACAAGTGGCAGTACTTGGCCACTTTATTCAAACGCGATATAGCGAGTTACGAGGGCCGTGATATATTTCTTCTCAGTGATGGTAGCTTGCGTCTTAAATTCCAGTTTATGGTCACAAATGACATTAAAGTTGATAGAACGAATGTACCTGAAGCCCAATTGAGTAATGACTTTGAAGATCTTTTGAATAATGGTCTATTTTCTGATGTAACCATGAAATGTGCTGAAGGTGTTGAATATAAGGTACACAAAGCAGTACTGGCAAGCAGAAGTGCTGTACTGAAGGCACACTTTGAGCATAATACTGTGGAATGCATAACAAATATTGTAGAATCACCGCTAGACTCTGATGTGTTGCGGGAGGTCTTGATGTTTATATACAGTGATAAAGCTCCACGGGTGGATGAAATACCAGAGAAACTTTTAGCAGCCTCAGATTACTATCAACTGAGTAGACTGAAGAGCTTGTGTGAGGAAGCATTGCATAAGAAATTGACAGTGGACAATGCTATTGAGACACTTCAACTAGCCGACTTGCATTCTGCCAAGGCTCTCAAACAGTCAACATTGGAATTTATAAAGGATGGCCAAGCCAAGCTTATAACCAAAACAAAGGGATGGGCTGATGTACAATCTGTGGATTTGATCAAAAGAATTTATGAGTACATAATGGCAGATGAACTAGATCCAGATTTGAAATAGGTAGCCCTTTATTTTATCAGAACATGTATTTATTTTAAAAATATCTAGAATTTACTTGTGGTTTGTAAAGTATTGTTGACTATGTTTGGGGTTTTTAGTCATGAGTGACGATGTTGCCATTGATATAAGTACTGATTTTAGTACTCATGTCATACTAAACTGTAGATATATCTGAGGGTCAATTGATATACATTATTTCGTCATTTAAAAGATTCTTTGCACGAAGAGGTGTATATTCAGAGTCTTAAGGATATAGTTTTACATCACTTGAAAAATAATTGATGTTACTAAAGAAAGTTTTAGTTTCATGCTGAAAATTTTAAGAATGGAAATAGCTTCTGATTTTTTATTTGATTGTTTTTGTATTAAGGACATTTGAAATTTTTAAATTGTATAACTATAAATGTACTTACTTTTGTAGTAGATATAAGATTTATGACAAAACAAATTACTATTAATTGTTAATTGGAAAAAAAGTGGAGTCTGCTGATGTTTATAATAATTAACACATTTGTAATATGTATATTTTTATTCAGTATAGTGATGTTAGTTTAAATTGATACTTAATATTTATGTACCTAGTCATGTCTATATGTAAAATAGCAAATTATTTAATATGGACTGATTTTGAAGATTATAATATATGGTTGGTCTATAATAATGTATGTACCCAAATACTTATATTACCTTTTTTTATTTTAAACTGATGATTTTTCATTTCTTATTAAAAAAATAAGGGTTGTTGATATTGTATTAAACTATTCTAGATTTGTGTATGTATATTTATATGTATTTTGAACAAAAACATTAAGATACTTTATTTATTTAAATATATTTATTGGATGTATTTTTCAGTATTTATAATTAAATAAACACTATCATAACTTTCATATTTTTATTTTTCCATCCATTCAGATATTTTACTGTTGTTTACTTTATTTATATTGTTAAAAAATATTAACAAAGGGGCGGGTAATGATGTATTATGGTTCAGGGTATTATGACCCAAGGTGAGTGAAATAGTCACTGTACACAAATTAAGAATATTAATTTCATATGATTATAAATATTCTTCATTGGCAAAGGAAAATCTTAGTCTCATTGAAAGTGGTAAAAGTATTGTATAATATAAGACAATCCTTTTACGACATTTAATGAGTTATTACTAGTTGCTAGTGTTTTTATATTGGAATAAATAAACAATTGTAAAATTGAATTATTCCTTTACTATTAATCACTCAGGAAGATTAATATGAGATAAGTATAGAAAATTGGATTTTATGATTTGTTATAAAGTGTGACTATTTTAACCTCCCTAGGTCATCAGGTTCGGAGACTGTTATATAAAATTAAATAAAAAAGATGAATACAGAAATATTATTTATTAGAACTGCCTCTCTCACTATCACTATTAGAGTCACTGTCATCACTAGATTCACTGTCACTTTCATATACATTTATATTTTTCCTATTGGTATTCACAAATAAGTCATCATCATCATCATCACCATTATTAATTCTATTCTCTTCTTTTTTGCCATCATCAAATTCCTTTGGCCACAGACTGTTCTCTTTGTAATATTTTATAGAGTCCTTATTCATTATTTTAACAATTTCCGCTTTCACTTTATCACCTTCCAGTATTGGTTCCACAAGGATGTAATCACCTCTCTTCACCCATATGTTTTTGCGGAATTTTGTTGGCATGGACACTAAATATTCTTCTCCATTGGGTGTACTGACCTAATAACAAATTGATTTCTTTACTCAATAATAATTGAGATATAATTATTATAGAAGCAACAAAGATACAAACTGTAGTGATCGCAAAATATTGAATCAAAATAGGTGCAGATAATTATATTGCACGAAAAAATACAGACCACTTGAGAATTTTCTCATTCTGAAGTTATTAAATAAGGGGTTACAGAAAAAAACTCAAGGTATGTATGAAGGGATTCAAATAGTGCTGGACCAATCAATATGGGGAGCGAAGAGTAATAACCAAACTTACTTTAATTGTGGATTATTAACTAAAATGTGCCGATATCAAAGCAAATGGAATCAAATCGTACCTCATGTAAATTGTTTCCTTTACTTTTTAATACCCGTACTACGCTCTGATTTTCTTTAGGAAGTTCATAGTCGTCCCACAATGCTTCATTCATAACATGCTTTCTTTTATTAACTTTTGACATGTTTTTTTACTTTATTACTTATCAAACATTTCTTAACAAATTATAAAAGATATTTCCTCTGACAACCTCTGACCTAATAAAGACCTCTGCAAGACAATTATTTAAAATAAAATAAATAAATGTGTTTATTATTGCTGTACAACAAAGTATGGCAAAATAGTTTTAATAGTTTATAAAATAAAGTACTCTGTACTGTCAATCAGCCTGTCTGTGCTTCAATTTCAGTGTTTATATTCGCATCGAAGTGATATTGGTGTATTTGGTGTGATTTGTGCAAAATTTGTGAAATGTCGAAACAGAATTGACATCTTAAACATCTAATCTGTGGTTGTCAAACTTGTGAAATGTCGAAAATTTACTTTTATTCTGTTTGGTATTGGACATAATTGTCTTGATATTATTTGTATTGTGATTATTGAATTTTTCATATTTATCTAATCTCTAATGTTAAATTAGATTGCAATAATATCGCACAAATCGAATATTCTAACATTATCATAAAATAACGAGCTGTCAATTCAACAAAGCGTAACAGTGAATGTCGAAAATAATTTATTGTTATGTATTTCAAGTAATTGCTTTGGTATTCCTACATTTACGAATGTGATACGGTGCTCCTTCTCGCTATGGAGGATTATAAGTTTTTGTTCAAAGTAGTGTTAGTAGGTAATGCGGGTGTTGGCAAGACATGTTTAGTGCGAAGATTTACTCAAGGTCTATTCCCCCCGGGACAGGGAGCCACAATAGGCGTCGACTTCATGATAAAGACCGTAGAAGTGGACGGCGAGAAAGTGAAGGTAAGTTTTAGTAATCTTAGTTATTTCTGCTCATCATATTGCATCATTTTGCCAATCATCTGTTTGATGAGAAATGACCATATGTTTTGTTTATGATGTGAAAATGGAACTTAAGTTGCGTTAATGATAATTTAATTCACCAACCTCATGCATAAAAAACATTTGTATTATCTAATTAGGAGTTACATGAGAATTACTTAATTACTTTCATCTATTATTCTACATACAGTATTCTTGCTAGTATGACTACAAATACTGACTGTCAATTAGTAACATTAAAATAACGAAATTGGGAAAGTCATACAGCTGTTTAAAATTATTCCACTTTATTTCCAATGTTTGATTCAATAAGTTTTCAACTATAGGAACAACTTTTGTATAAACAATTATAAAATGAACAGTTTTAAGTCGCCTCCAAACAAAAAAAAAGAATAAATTCTTAGAACTAAGAACAATATTGATCACATTGGCATTAAAAAATAACAGCATCATAATTGGTACACTCACTAAGATTAGGAACTAAGATGCTACAGTTACACTTACAGATCTACAGATACAAACAGCATATTAAAAAAGGTATAGAAGAATTGAAGAAAACTTATTAAGTTAGAATTAATTGATGAAGTTTTTTACTTGGCAAAAACAAAATAACTTGAAAAAAAATTGCTCATAGGGTTTTGCTACAGTCATTGCTCAAATGCATTACGTTTGTAGTGAGAGGTCATAATTTAATTGTAATTGTAGTGCTATTGATTATTTAAGCAGCAACTTCTGTATATTTTTTGTATGTATTTAACTTGAACAGGTTGTCTACTGCATGCTTAATGTATGTAACTTGTACTACTCAATTTAGTAAAGATGGATTAGTACCAAATACAGACATTGTATACATACATTGTTCACACAAAAATTGCTTAGCATTAAAACACTCAATATACAAGTAAACATATAGTACACTTAACTATAACTATAACAAGAAATTTCAACAGTTCCTTTGTAAACAAAGGAACTCTTAAAATTTTCAAATGATATGAAACAAAGTTTAGAATCCATCTAAAAACTACAAATATTGTGTTAAACTTATGACTGTTATGATGTAGGCCTCTTTAGATTCAAATGAATTAGTGTTGAATTTGTCATAATGCACTAAGAGGTCAGACTATTTATATTCATTCTATCATCATCCACTTATGACCCACCAGAACATACCATTCTGTTGTCATCTATACATATAAATAAAATTGAAGTGTTGTTTGTAATATTGAAATAACCGTTTTTTACTACATGCATATGAATATAAATATGATACATACAAAATAACACTTTTTACAATTTTTGTCTGTCTATCTGTGTCTGTTATGGCTAATCTCTGAAATGGCTGGACTAATTTTGATGGGACTATTTTTTTTGGCAGGTAGCTGATGTAATGAGTAACTTAGGCTACTTTTATTTTAGAAAAATTAAGTTAGATTCCATGCGGATGAAGTCGCTTTTTTTACGTGTCTTAATGAAGTTTATTTTTCAGTTGCAAATATGGGACACAGCTGGTCAAGAGAGGTTCAGATCAATAACACAGAGCTACTACAGATCAGCACATGCTCTCATATTGGTGTATGACATATCTTGCCAGCCCACATTTGATTGCTTGCCTGATTGGCTGCGAGAGATTGAAGAGTATGCTAATAATAAAGTGCTTAGGATATTAGTGGGTGAGTGTTACTTATCTTTTTTTTATGTAGTGACTTGTATTGTGTTATTTGCCTTGTTGCCTAAAACTAGGACATCTCAAAATAGTAACTAAACGAGAAGCACTTAATCATTGGCAGAATATGTCAGGATTAGTACATTCAAAAGCCCTAATAACGGGCTACTCGAATCAATACCCCCAATAGACTTCTACTATTGAGTAAAAACAATATATGCATCATGACTAGGGTCCTCACTGGACACTGCAAGCTGAATAAGCACATGGCGAAATTAGGCTTTAGCTTAACATCAACCTGCAGATTTTGCCAAGCAGAAGAGGAGATGCCACTGCACATCCTATGTGGCTGTAGCCCTCTTATGCATAAACGAAATATCTCCTTTGGAAAGTATACACTATATCCTGAAAAGATAAAAACCATTGCTCCTAAGAATATCCTTCAATTCTTGTCCTTTACGGGTCTAGGTAGCGAGCTTTGAAAATGGACGAGCACAATAGATCTATACAGATCGCAGTATTACAGGTCATTGCACCTGGTAATAGCCCAAACCCCCCAATAAAATAAAAATAATTTTGTTATTTCTATTTATATTTATATGTTACTGGTATGATAACCAAATTAACATCATTAAATGGGCGGATTGTTTTTCTGATGGGTATAAGTTGGAGTGTGGGGTGAGACAAGGTAACTGATAATAAAACAACAACTGATAATGAAACTTGTCTATAGTTTCATGACATAACGTTATTGTCACCATGTTAATTTAAAAAAAATTAAATGGCTCAATGTAGTAATGCCGCAGAATCATTGAATAGTAATAAGAAAAGTTTTTATCTTTAGAAATGGAAGTTTTTTTATATCTTCTTTATATTAATCGAAAAATATACTGTGTATTTGACATCTGAAAGCATTACCTGAAGAGTAAGGAACATAACAACAGGCACACACTCCAACTTATACACACAAACACTATAAAATGAATGTGTTCAACAGGTAATAAAACAGACAGAGAAGACAGGGAGATACCGAGGCATATCGGCGAGGACTTCGCTCAGCGGCACGGCATGTACTTCCTGGAAACTTCAGCAAAGGAGGCTGAGAATGTGGAGCGACTGTTTATGGAGATAGCTGTCGAACTGATGGAGGTATATGCATTGGATGTTATGACGAATGGCGATGAATAATGGCGAATGCTTGATTATAGTGCGTCTCCAGACGAGGTAGGCGGGGTGAGAAACCAAAATAAGAAAATAATTGGCGGCTCGTTGGTCTGACAGTTTAGTACACCGCTAATGGTGAAAATTGTATCCATGAATATATTATGTATGTATTTACAAAAAACGTATCTATGTTTTGTATCCATAGTCTAGTACCCAGTTCTACTCAGCTCGGGGTTAGATAACGCCGTGTGAATTGTCTAAGGATATTAAATTGACAATCGTTGATATGAATATAATAAATGTCAAATAAACGTGATGCAGACAAAGTTGCGCGGCTCAGCTAGTAAAAAGATAACTCATAGTCAAATGTACAAACTCCTGGTGCGTTTGAAACAACTGTAGAGACAGTGAACGTTAAGGAATATAAGAAATACGAATTTAAATCCTGGTATCATTGTTTCAGCAAGCAAAATGCAAGGAGCTACCAAAATACGACGGCAGTTTAGGACCCATCAACGGGAAGACCACCTCAGTCGGTGACACCTCGTGCTGTCTGCGCTCGTAAACCTAACGAATTTATCTCATTGACTTTTTATTATTTATAACGATTAGATTCCTTGTTCATAAAAATGTAAAACTTTTTTTTTTGTCTTGGAGTTCTACAGCAAAAGATGTGTAGAAGTTATTTAATATATTTAAAATTTTAGTCCTTTTCAAAAAAGGAATAGCTAGCTTTTTCGACTTTTTTGTATATATTGCGCCATATCTTCGCCAATTATTGTAAAAGGATTTAATATTTTTTTTATTTATAAAAGAGTTAATTTTAAAATGGTTCTAGAAATATAATTTTTTTGTTTTACTTTTTTTATGAATAAGGCGTTATATGTGTTTCTGTAATAATGTCATCATGTGGGGGACTTTAACAATGCAATGTAAGCCTTTATAATAATCAAAATTTTAACACGGACCGTACGGAAAGTAACGGTAGTATAGTGAAAAAGTACCCGTAATAGCTCTTTCTAATATAGTTTAGTTTGGCCAGGTGATTGAGAATATAACTATTGTTAAACTCTCGTTTTTAATATAAATTATTTATATTATTAACTGGGTCTTAAAACGAATAATTATAATCGACATACATAGGTAGGATTTATTTACCATAAAATTATTCGTGTTAAGACCCAGTTTATAATACAAATAATGAGCATATAACTATTCTAGAATTCGTGCAATTCGATTTTATATGTATAATAGAAAAAAGTACTCAGGTATTGTATAAACATATTTACCGCGAATGAAAAATACGGTAATAGAAAAACTCCCTATAATAGATCTCTCTAAATTCATTTAATTTGGACAGGTGATTGAGAGTATAGCTTTTTATATTCCAGAATTCATGAAAACGGCTTTAAATGTATAACAGATAAAAATAATGCCCTACAATTTTTTTTATCCTACAAGGACAATTTAGACTTTTAAATCACTCATTACGGTGTCTCAGGTACTGCTTAAAATATATTTACCGTGAATAAAAAATATGGTAATAGTAAAAAAACTCCCCTAATATATATCTCTAGTTTGATTTAGTTTGGATAGGTCATTGAAATGTAATAAATAAATAGTAACCTACGATTTTTTATCCTAAAAGAGTCAGTTTCAAAGCCAGTTAACTGATGTACTGTTTAAATTAAATTTATTACGAATATAAAGTATTGTCCTAGTTTGCTGGAATATTTGCTATTACTATTGTCGAAATGTGATAGACTTGCAAGGTAAAAATTAGACAATACAATGTATTTGTCTGTTCCACTGCTGTGAATGTACGACGGTGTACTCGTTAATTATAGCGGTAAGCGCTTTGTTTACTTTTTAAACGCAATTTTTATAATAATATACATTTTTTTCGTGCAATGTAAATACTTTTATATTTTTTAATTATTCTTACTAAATTAGGTGCGATAGTGATGTAGTTATGTGTAGCTGTTTCGTTGTTGTTCTGAGGTAGTAGGTAGTGATGAAGTTGTAGTTAATTGAAGTGTGTTTATAACGAGAAATATTATGTTTAAAGTAACTGCCTGTCGCGCTTTTACGCCAAATCTACTGAACCGATTTAGATGAAATTTGGCACACAGATAGTCCAGACCTGAGACAGGCTTTTTAATGCGACATATAGGTTGAAACGGGAGATGAAAGGTTGTATGGAAGTATCGTCATTTTTAAAGCTTGAAACTTATTTTTAGACTGTTAATTAAACATAAATAACATTTATATCTCCCTTATATTGTATATCTCCCTTTTAACTAAACGGGGTAAAGCCTTCAAACAGACAGGTCTTACCCTAATTATTATTATTATTCTATTTGTGCCCGCGGTTTCACTCGCGTTAAATTTCAATATAAAATATAGCCTATGTGTTATTCTGATGCATAAGCTATGTTACTGTAAAGTTTCATTAAAATCCGTTCAATAGTTTTTGTGTGAAAGAGTAACAAACATCCATATATACAAACATTTCCGTTTATAATATTATTAAGATAAATACGATTCAATACCGCTTAAAAGCGATAGGTATTCAGATTGGTTTGTAAATGTTTTATGTCTCGTTGTAATTACCTTCAGTTATCTACTAAAATTCTATCTGTGATTGATTTAATTTGAAAGCGTTAACTCCAGGGTTGCCATTATGAGACTATGACATCCTTACAGAAACACGACATACTTTGTATTTCGTAGTATCGAGGTCATTCCACTCGCTTTAAGTGCTTTAGTGTTGTAACAGTGTCATTAATGTTATTTAAGTTTGTAACACACGACGTTGGCAGTGACGTACCTATAAGGCAAGCCCGTATTGAAGTCTGAAAACTCAAGGTCTGTAAGGCAAGCTTGTATTAATAACTTGAGTTCTATAATATTCATAGAAAATATGTGAATAGGAATGAAATGATGTGGAGATATATATACCTATATGTATTCAATCGCCATCAAAAAACAGTATATACTGAAGCAAAAACTTTATACCCCTTTTTTTCTAAAATTACTCGGACGGAAAAGTATGAAATTTTGCACACTTATAGTTTATATAGAGAAGTGCAGAATGCTCATATATTTTTAATTGTGCATAAAAATACATTAAAACTAATAAGAAAACATTACAAACACTATTGTTCCATGTATTTGATACGCACGTATATCCTTTACTCCATTGTTTAATAGTCTTTGAATTCAATAGAACCTTAATAATGTTCAAACTTATAATGTAAATTATGGTCGTATTGGCTATTTTAAATTGGGTATGGGACAATTATTATAAATATCTAAGACAGGGCTTGCCTTAAGTTTAATAGTGGGGACGTCACTAGCACAGATATTCTGTTTTATCGATTTAATATATGGATATAATACAGACACTAACCGAATCCTAGTCTTTTGTACCTGTAAGCGTGGCGTCTCCTGTAATCCGGCTACTCGGAGGATGCTTTGAGGGTGGGAGTCCTGGTGCTGAGTGGCCCATGTTGAATGGACGTCCACACTAGGCCCGGTATTAATATGGACCCCCCGGAATACTATGGGGGTGCAGGTTACAGATACAAAATATTGTACAAACTATATTACTAGTATGTTTGATACGATATAGCTACAGAAACTCCTAAATAATTCATATAGGTATAAATACAGATATCGATAAAATACATTACCTGTGCCGTGTGTAAAAACTATTTATATTGTAGAATTAAACCTAATTTATATTTAGAGTCAATTCACTTTAGTGTAGTTTTCAGAACCATATTTTTGCATATCAATGCCAATTGTATAGTGTTAATGTGACCAATATAGACTTACTTGCTTAAATATTTGGCTGTAGGTGGAGGATATGTAGGTATAGCTAAGGTAGTCCTAAGGAATAGCAACGTATTGGGGGACATCATGGACGTTACACTATCCCCCGTCCAATTCAACGGAGATCGAAATGACAACAGTCTGTACCGAGGTTCGTCCCTAGTTCCCCTGCCCTCAGACTAAAGTCGTATCCGTCATGCAGGAGTTGGCCTTCAGCCGCTCCATGAGTCCTTCCGCGGGTTTGGAGTGCACACTCACCCACATTTTCGTTATGCTGTAAAAGCCAGCTATTTGAAAATTATTTTTAATTATGCATTTTACTTCTTGTAGAAACGTTACGATTACCACCGTATACCAGAGAGTAAAAATGCATTTTATGCAAACACTGATTTCCTGTATACCACAGAATAAAATACAATTTATGTAATAATAGATTTAGCTATGTACGGTCCATGATGTTTGTCTATATACGAGTTGGTTATGACTGTGCGGCTTATTTGCTATGTCCTATAGGTTAAAACATGTAAAGGGAAGGTAACTAATGCTCTTTTGATTCTATTTATTTTATTTATTATTTCAGTCTCATGGCATATATTATAAATACCTTATAAACTAACATGCACATGAATTAATATTATTAATATTCTGTGTGAATTGCAGTACTTAAAAAGATACTTACGAAGCCAAAGACGATTATGAAATTAAAAGATTCTTAAATGACAAATGTGTGTGGCGTTAGTTGGTCACGTGTGATATTTTCGAATTTTACACGTAGCAAAGAAGTAAATTAGCAGATTTAATTTAAAAGATCAAAGGTTGCGTTTATTGTCTGTTTAATATAGTGTATGTTAAATAAAATTATACTTTACTCATCATTTCAGTTAAATCTATCAACTCAGAGCCACAATTGCCTTCCCTGTCCTCCTCGAAATTGAAACAAAATTCATTTTTGACTCTGTAACAACTGTATTAATATTAGCCGTTTTGTATTAGGTATGTACTCGACCTTTAGCGTACATTAGCCGCCTTGTGAAATGGTTAACTAGACTAGGTTGTAAATTTGCTGAAATACTATTTTGTTGTATAGTTTATAGTAATACATAAAAGTTAGTAAATTAATGCAACGATCTCGACCTACCGCAGTTACAAGTTATGTTGCATTCATAAATTTCGTCAAACACTAAGGGAGAGAGGGTCGACAGTGTGATATTTATGACAACTCAATTATGTTTCCAACGTGTTTTTTTGGAATTGTTGGAATACGATTATTCGTGTGAATAATCCAATATGATAACAATTAATTATTAGTTCTTGAGTTAGGTGAATAAATTCTAAAATTGCTTAAAGGAAAACTGACTGTCAGTTTTCCTTTAAGCAATCAGAATGTTAGTTGGCTTATTCTGTATAACGTCACAAAACGTGCTATATAAATGTAGATAATATTTGTAACGCATGTTTTGTATGCATCGCACTACAGTACGTACTCTCTTAATGAGACCTCTTTTGTAATTTGATTTATCTTTGCTCACTACACATGACAACGAAATATATATGAACGGTCAAGATATCCGTGGCACAATGTTACATCCATACATTAAATGTGGCAGAATAAATGAGTTTCCAAGTTTTAATGTTAATAGTGTCGAAATGTGGATTCTTTTAAATATAGGATATACAATCTTGTCTTACGATCATCTTCACTTACGATCTTATTTTAATTATAATTTAATTTTTAAAGTTATTTTTTTTATATCTTTTTATATAAAAACAAAAACACAGTTCCTAATTGTATTATAAAAATGACGAGTATGTTTATACCATCGAATTATGCAAAATAAGGGTTTAGTTGCATTGCAAGTATTATTTTACTAGTATTATTATTTAATAATAAGCCCCGACACATTTTACAGAATATTATACAACTTAGGAAGCAGTTATTGCCATTGCATAACTTTAATTAAAAATATATTTTTTTAATGGATGATAAGGGAATGGTGCAGTCGCCTGCGCTAACGGTATACGCTGGCGGGGCACCAGTGGAAGATGATAAAGAACATAAGGTCAGCTCAGTGTAGCCTATCGTGATAAATTCACCAAAAATTTATCATGATGGTTTCTATGGGACACAGTTACCAGTTACAGTGACATGGTACTTTGCTAGTAATTTGTCATTAGTCCACATTACTAACAATCCCCTTCCCTCCAGAATTAGTCTATTTGTGAAGTGTTGTACAATACTACCAGACAGACACACGGACTTTAAACATATGAGTAAATACACTCACCTGTGGGGAAGAGAATTGTCAGTTAGAATTGGTAGCAATGTACCATATTAGGTCGATCTCCACGCGGAAACAATCGTGTTTAATTCCTGGTTATTTAATAACGATGGGCAAACTGACCTGACCTCATGCTCATCTTATCATCCTCCACTTGTGCCCCGCCAGCTTAAACCGTTGGCGCATGCGAGTGCACCATTCCATTATCATCCATGAAAAAAAAATACACACATCTATGTGTATCGGGGTTAAACGTGCAATGAATGTTAAGTGCAATGAAATGTATCACAACTACGTAGTATTTCAGCAATTTGTTATATTTAACTTAGCGTTAACAATATATTTATTATTATCGTTTTTAGGTGTCTATTTTTGGGAATTTATTATTGATTTTTTTACTAAACATCACACTAATAATTATTAATAGCACTTTGATGTGAGATTGTTTTTGTATTATTATTTAAATGTTGAAATATGAATGTTAATTAAAATTATGTGTCAACACACAATGATGTACAATACTGATGCTAAGAAATGGTTCATATATTTGTTTATATAAACGGGATATATACGGTAATTACGTTATATGATGCCTACGGCTACCCTTTACCGCATTGCTTACCATCGAAAGGGAATTTATCACTTAAATTTTCAACACTTGGATTGTGGAATGAACTACCTGTCGAGGTTTCCTCGAGAATTTACAGCATGGAAATCTTAAGAACCTTTTGAAAAACAACTTTTCAAGAAGGGTATTATGATTTCTTAACGGTTGGCAACACGCATGTGACACTGATGTTTCAGCCGTCCATAGGCTACAATAACCGTTTACCAGATGGACCTTATGGTTATTTGCCACCGTCGTAGTGTTAAAATAATAGTCCTCTGCTTCATTATGTAACGACCTTATTAACAATTTTCATATAAAATAAATAAAATCATATCCTATAAAGAAACATTTGAAAATTGCACAGTTCGCAATTGCAACTGTGTAACGGTCTTTACAAAAGACACACAGATCACAAATCTCCTTTAATCTGTAACAATTGAGAATTGTTAGTAAAAGTTGTATGAAGGTCACGAGCTGGTCAATCGTCGAGAAATATCGGGAAAAATCACAGTAAATATCCCGTTTGTATAGTGTACAATTGTAAACAACCGTGAAATGTTACATAATTGAACATTTTTTAATATCAATAAGTTAGAAAGTAGAAGCCATTGCAACAGCGTTATATAATCAAGGCCCTGTTTCATTTTAACTAACTCTAATAAATTAATGTGATAACATGTTTGCTTCACTCATGTCTTTAGCATTTTATGATGAAATACGCTGTACAATCTTGAAATGACACGAATTTATATATTATGTTTTATCGTTTTTTATTATACAGTGGACTTGAAAAGGACCCACCGGATTGATTAATATCTTCTTCTATCTTGTATAGACAAAGTAACAATCCATACTCTAAACAAAGTATATTTCTAGTAGAAAAGTTCAAATGTTTAACATTGATTAACACGTGATTATTAAAAATCTGAATATATTGGTCTTTTCTACTAAAGATATGGATAATTGATATACTTTGATTAGAGAAGTAGATCTCTGTCAAGGTGGCAAAATAATCTACCTACTGCCACTACCACTAACAAATACTACTATATGAGACGCAATATTCGGCGTCTTGTTCATTTACATTTTTACCAGTAGAGTTTGCCACTTGACTATATTCCCGCGCTATAGCATGGTACAGTGACAGTTATAATTTTAGCACTCCAGTAAAATAATTGTCTTAATGAGATTCTTAGTAAAAATTCAGTGTAATATCATAATAGGCATTCTCCCAATTGTTTTGTTGTTTTTAATTTTCATGAAGAGACAAAAGCTTCACCGACAAGAGTCCGGCAATTCGATTAAGGATAAGAAATAAACCATGTTTTACAAAAATACATCGCCCTAACCTACACCATGTTACGACGCTCCGGACTAAACGAGGCAGAATAAGTAAATAATGTCATTGTCTATGATTATATTTGTCTACGCTTAATGTTAACTTTTCTATTTTAGAAAATAATAAAAATGTACTTAAGTATCCCAAGAACGTAAATCCTGTTAATGCATTTTGCAATCTGTACCAATGTGCTTAGAATGTAATTTTGTTGTCAAGAATTGCAAATAATGAGTGCTGGCGTTACGTGTTTATGTCACGGCAATGTATACCGTATTGTAACAGCATAAGAATCAGTGTTGAGTATATTTGGACATTACGTGCCACACGGCATCATTGAAAAATACATTCCTACCTACTTAAATGTTTTTGATAATGAATTAATTCTCACCAAAGAAACGGAATTATTGTAATACTCGCATAAATAAATGATCACTTTCGATACAGAAATTTTCTTTTATTTCTCTTACATTTGTTATATGATATTTAGAAAAAATTGCTACATAAATATTTACAGTGCAAAAGCAAATTTTCGGGATTACATATTTTTTAATCGATGACAAGATATTGGCGCACCCGCCAATATCTTGTCATCCATTAAAAAATACATACCGGAATACATTGGTATTCCGTTTGCGATGGCGGGGCACCAGTAGAATTTGATATGATGACTATGAAGTCAGGTCAGTTATCGAGGCAAATTCACCAGGAAATTATCACGATGGTTTCCTGAAGAAACCAGGTGAAAGTAACCTGACATGTATATTGTTAGCAATCGGGTTATTAGGTAGTCGACATTTCTAACAACCTTCCCCACTTGGTTTACGGTTAGTGGATATTTTTTTTCTGTGGAAATTAAGTTAAATTGAATAATCTACCATGTCTGGGATCGCTACTGCTACTGCAGATTTTACTGGATTGTAGTGCCGATCTATATATTGATATACAATACTATTTCGAACTACGTCAATAGACCTGATTGTCCATAACCTAAGGGTTCACGCTCCATCGAACTCATCGAAAACTGCGCTACCCGCTCTCCACCGAAGAGTCCCGTCATTCGTGATAGGGCGTCGGGTTGAGCAAATCTGGCAAATAATGACAATATTGTTTTTTAATTTAAAATGATCATCGTCAAACGGATATTATAGGGCGAAAAGAACGACGCAGTGGATTGCCTTGCAGTTTGCCCGGGTAAGTAGCAAAAACTTAGTCCCATGAATACCTGGATAGAGATTATTTACTAAGTAAGTAATACAGGTAGTACTGAAGGACACCAACAAAATTGGCCAAAATGGTGGTCAAATTTGACGATCATTTTTCTGGACGTTGTTTATTAAAAAAATACCTTAAAACATTCCGTTGTGGGCAATATATGATCTGTTATATTCCATTTATTCTGTTTACATGTTTCTATACGTGCGTAAAACTAAACGCCGCTGTAGTGATGTGAAAGAAACATACAATGAAAAAGTTTTACGGCATTAACAACTTTTAAGGATTTCAGGTAGTACTTTTAGTAAATACTAATAATGGTACTAATAACAAACATTTTCATAAAACTGCAATACAGTCGTACATCAATAATTTGCGATCAAATAAATTTTTTTAGTAATAGAAAAAAAACCTATTTGGGAATTTTAAATCAAAAATATCGCACTCTAAGCAAAATAACGATAACAAATATGTTGTTATTGCTATATGTGTGAAAATGTTGGTTAATGAATTAATAAAAAAAGTCACAAATACGTTAATATATCTTAACAAGTTTTCGTTCTTTAATGATTTCGATGATTAAATCTAATATTGATTAAAATACATTTTTTTATTGTAATATAAATGGACTGTTAATTTTATATCACAATATTTTAAAAACGTATACAAAAATAAACAAACAGCTAAACATTGACGTTTCTAAAAATTATCGATCCACCACTACTGTCGCTTTGGGAAGTAGCGGACGTTTAGGTCTTGCAAAAATTCGTATTACAGGATATTTTATACGCACTAAAGGTCGGTGGATTATTAAAAAAATATTGTTGTAATAATATTCATTTCCTATGTAATATTTTCCAATATAATTGCTCTTACTATAATAAAAATTTAGGCCATTTCCGGTGGACAGCCGGTCTAGTTATTCAAAACAAAGATGTGTTTATTAATTTTTCGATTTTCTATAGTACTGTTTGGTTTAGTATTGAATTAAATTTGTGTGTCATTGAAAATTAAATAATATTTTGGAAATGGAAGTCTAATACTCAGTGCTACCGTTCTGTTATCTTGAAATAGAACAATCCTATTGTTTGTCCAGAATTTGTGTTTAAATCTGAAATCATTATTTTATGTAAATATTCTAGTTGTTAATTAGGTATGTGTTAAGAAAGAGCCTTTCTGCTACAGTTTATTTAGCAAAAGTTATTTAACTTAGAATTTTTATTAGTACATAAATATGTATTTTAATTTTTTCGTGTATTTCATATGTTGCCTTTGTTTCAGCTTACATCGCCTGCACGTACATTCCGATAAAAGACTGATTAACATTTAAAAGTGGACAAAAATGGCGTGGCGGTTTAAAGCTTCGAAATATAAAAATGCTGCACCTATAGTACCCAAGCCTGAAGCATGTATCAGAGATATATGTGTAGGCTCCTACCAGACGTATGGGAACAACATTTGTGCATCGGCTGCTTTCATGGCATTCAACTGGGAGCATGTTGGCTCAGTCTTGCTGGTGTTACCACACTCGATGACTGCGGGAGGAAAAGCAAAGCGATGCCATTGCTTCATGCCCATTCAGATACTATTACAGATATGGAGTTTTCACACCATTCCATGATGGATTACTACTTACAGGCTCACAGGATTCATTGGTGAGTTTTATTGTTTATTTTATATATTAAATGGCAACAGTAGAGCCCCATATAATTGATACAACACTGCCAATAATTGCATTATGTATATATATAATATAAAAAGACTAGCATAGATAGCATTGCAAATCATTTGGAATCCCTTAGTGTACTTCATATATTACAATTTCTAAAGAATCCAAGTGATGTCTCTTTACCCTGTAATTTCATTGCCAAGTCTCTTATTTCAAACCAGAACCTCTTTCAGAGCAGTAGCTTGATGGTAGAAATATGAAGGAGCACTTTTTGTGTTGCAAAAATTGTTTTAGAATTTGTGTGTGTCATGTATAACCTACTTGGTCAGTGGAGCATTGGAAGTGTTCCTTTCATATGTTACTTATTTCAGTTGAGATTTATGCACTGTAATGAAAAATGAGGTAGTGTATCAAGGTCACATTGACCTAGAAATCCACACACAGTTTGTACAGAAATATTCATTAATTGCACATCCATATTTCTAAATATAACTTTTAAACCAGATTAAATAATATGTTCTATTTCATTGCAAGAAATCTTTTGATATGCAATAGTTTAGTGAGAAAATATTTATGAATAAAATCAAATCAAAAAGATCAATGAAATCCAAATATGTTTATTCCTATAGGTCTATTGCAGACTTATGATATGTTAGATCTACTGTCAGTTCAGAGTGCTTTCGAGCTAAGAAGAACTGACAAGAAACCTAGTTCTTATCCTCGCAGTTTCTTGCTCATTTTTCTTGTGATGAGATAGTGTTCTGAATATTATGGTATGGGTTCTAAAGAGTCATTACGTCAATGCTTTAAAGAATCAAATATCCGCACCGTTGTCTCACAGTACATTTTGTGAAAATATTATGTATACAAGGAAAAAACTTAGATGTTATGTAAAAAAACCTATAATAAGATAGATGAATTTATAGATGATAGCAATATATAGCAAGAATAAGTATATTTGCAGACAACATTATAATTTATTTTTCATACTGCTTTCTTGATATATGATAACGTAGCGGCTTTTGTATTGATTGCCGCATGCATCCTCATGTAAAGTGCGAATACTGTAACTACCATATAGTAATTTTTGTAGCTGTGACGTGGTCGAGTGGAATGAGTAGTCATGCTCACTAAAATGTCCAGACATGTGGCAGCGTGGTGGGCCAGGTCATTGGGCTCCCTAAAATATGGTCGAGCGCAGTGATGGCTGGCTCATCCGTCATACTCGTGAACGAGTGCTTGTAGGGACTGGTCTGCTCTTATCACTACGACTGATTTAATCTTATTGCATATTTATATTTGACCCAAAAAATTAGTGCTTGTTGGAGTTTGTATTCACACCTTTCAACTTGTAAATGTAAACTTACAAGGATTATTTAAAAGAGCAACACACAAGTTTCTTGCTCGTTCTTCTTGTGCTGAGACAGCTTTCCGAACGAGTAAAAAAAATTGTTATGACTATTCAAAAGTGCATAAATTAAGTTTATTTGAATAAATGATTTTCTATTCTATTCTATTCTATTACAATTTCTGATCAATAAATTAAAAAAAAAACCTATGACTATTCTATTCTATTTGTTAAAGTATTTTCTTCTATCTCCTAGGAAATGGAGAAGACATATTTGTTTATTTTATTGGAAAATATTATTGTAATTTGTCTGTATATATTGAAGAATTATAAGGTCAGATAATTTGAATTAAGTATGAAATGTTCCCTGTAATAAATCACTGTTTGTACTAAAGCTAAAGTGAATTAATCATGTTGTTATGATAATGGGAGGCTATAGGGAAACAATAATAATTTATTATATTTATAGTAATAAAAAGTGTTAATAATATTTTATATATATATAACAATATATTAATAGAATGCTGAATACATTCTATCTAGATATTATTTTATTTTTTATAGGTATTGTTCTTATTATTGACCAGCTGTTCTCGCGACTTCGTCTGTGTGGAATTTAACTTTATTTTTCTAAAATAAAAGTAACCTAAGTTACTCCTTATTACATCAGCTACCTGCCAAAAAAAGTCCCGTCAAAATCGGTCCAGCCATTTCCGATATTAGCCAGAACAAACAGACAGACAGACAAAATTTGTAAAAAATGTCATTTTGGTGTATGTACCGTATTTATATTCATATGCATGTAGTAAAAAACGGTTAATATTACGGTTCAATATTACAAACAGACACTGCAATTTTATTTATATGTATAGATATATATATATAGATTATCTATTAAAAATAACAAAAAGGCTAATAAAATGTATAAAACTTGTCTGAGTAAGGTATTCAGACAAATTTGTTCAATAGTTTAACTTGAGATTTGTTTCAGTTGAAGTGTTAGATATGGCAACCAGTCCAATATGATAACATACTTTGAGTACTACAGATGTGATATGGAGTTGTGATTTCCATGGTGGTATTCCACCATATTGTTGCCATGTCATTTAGATTAAAAAAAAATATCATTATTTTGCATCAATCTTATAAACTGTATGATGGTTTAAAAGAACAATTGACTTTGTAAACGTTTTATATAGTTTGAACATTTGGAAATTGGCAATTTATGAAACTTTGAGGAAGATGATAAACGAAATTCACAATTTTTTTTTTGTATCATTTGCACTGTGAAAATCCGTACATGAACAACTATTCCCATGCATATTTGTCATTTAAGTAATCAATTACTGAGTATTAGGCTTTGAAAGAAAGAAAGAAGGAAAGAAATAAAATTTGCTCAATGAATTGACTGATGTTTTAACTAACTTTAACTAAACATGATGTTTCCTTTTCAATGAATACAATGTGTAAAGAAGTTTTTTTACAATAATAAAGGAAATAAGAAACAAATGTGAAAATAAAGTTTACTCCTGTGTTGTTTCTGTACTAAATTTCTTACTACTTAATTTTACTTATATAACATTTGTTTTGTCTCCAATATTAAATAATATCATATTGAGATGTTACATTTTTATCATATTATTATTTGAAGTCAATATAATCGTAATATGCATTGATAACAGTATCTGAAATATAGATAGGTAAAGTCACGGGTTTAAATAACATTGTTTTGCTTTAATAGAATGTATATTATGTTTTAGCAACTAGCATATACCATCATCATAAGTCCTTTTATATTATATAATATTCGAGCCGCATCATCACATACCAAATGGTACGTGATGATGCGGCTCGAATGCTCAGACGGTAGGTGATGTTGGCTTCAGTAGATTACGGGTTGTAGAAAATGATAGAATGCGCTTGATTTCTTGAATTTAATTGGTAAATACTGTGATAAATTACAATTTTGGTGGAGTGAACAAATATACGTTAGATCGATCGGTTCATTTTTTAAGTCTCATATTCCGTCGTTTTGACGGCATCGGTGGTGGTTTGACGGTAGCGGTGTGTTAAGCCTAGGTTTTGCACGCTTTGTCTCCGACGGTCGTGGTTTTGATTCCTCGCACGGCGCAAACATTTCTATTCATGACTATGATTGTGTGTATGGTCTAGATGTTATCTTACTATATTATGTATCTATTAAAAAAAAAGTATCTAAGTATTTATATTAGTTGTCTGTAGTTGTCAGTACCCATAACACAAGCTCTGCCTACCGTGGGACTAGACGGTGCTGTGTTAATTGTCTAGGGTTATTTATTTGTATTGTAATAATCACAATTGGTCTGTATGACCTGCTAATGAATGAAATGTGATTGTTAGTAATTTAGTTTAGTAGCTATTAAACGACTATTATACTATATTATACAATAAACTGCCATATTCCAATATATTTCCAATACATTAAAGTAGTTTTGCTAGTAATGTCGAGTCGAATTCCACAGTCTCCCTTGGTTATCACACCTACTTAATTCCTAGTGAATTAGTCACTGGACCTATTGGTCAGGTAATGGTGGATGTACGATAACGATAGGAAGTCATAAAGACGTCAGATATGATACATTAACAATATAGATAACATTTATGAGGTAATGGACAGCAGTATTTACGGAGTTATCGTTCCTCTTGAATACATCGACCTATGTTAATAATTATTATCTAATGGGATTACCTGTATGCCTTTCGCAGGATCTCTATAAACTGGACTAGACTACCTATATTATTAAAGGATGTTCTGTCTGAACCATAGATATAATATAAAAAAACACTACGCAAATGCCCCAATTGGAATTGTATAAAAATAAGCGGTTTTTTAAATTAATAAAGCAATTTGTTGATAGCATTACCTTTGGTACTAAAATACCACCTGGATCACTTTATACTTACGCGGATAGAAATTACGACGGCGAAAATCCTTTGATCCAGTTCCAGACATAAGTGCGTTCTAACAAATCCTGCCGCTATAGTATTTACTATTACCGTACCGTACCGTTTGTCTTCCCAATTACTCTTTTCACTTGCCGGTTACAACGCAATGGCTCCATGACACCAGCAGTGTGTGCTAGAGAGGAAATAACTTCCATCTCTTTTCCACATATAACTACATTTACATTAATCAGAATCTGTCTTGTCGTAGGTGAAAGTTTGGCACATCCCACCAGAGGGTCTCAAGGAGTCGCTGTCCACTGCTGAGTGCACACTCTCGCAGAAGCAACGGCGAGTGGAGAATGTTGGATTCCACCCAGTGGCTGATGGGTTAATACATGTCGCGTCCGGACATGAACTCGCTTTATGGGATTTGACCAAGCAGAAGGAAGCTTTCGGTAACTTTTTTATAACAAATAGTAATAACCAAGGTACAAAATATATATTTTTTTAATTTGGTGGTCATTATTTGTATGTAAATTTGTAATATCATATCGGAGCTTACTACGTTTTATTTATTTTTATTAAACAAAAACAAATATAAAAGTGTATTCAGTGTAGTTAAGACACTAGGAGTATAGTTTGCTGAGATGAGTATGTTTTAAAATAAATATCCAATGTCAGTAAACAAATGCCTTGTAACACATAAATTTTACAGTTAATAGAGATCACGGTGAGGTGATTCAGTCCTCGTCGTGGAAGAAAGATGGACGACTGATCGTGACGTCATGCAAGGACAAGAAAGTACGCATCATTGATCCGAGAGCATCCACTGCAGTCGTGGATGTGGCCAACAGTCATCAGAATATCAAGGACAGCAGGGTCGTGTGGCTCGGAGATCAGGATCGTATATTAACTACCGGTCTGTTTTTATTATATTTGTTCAGTTTTATCACGAACCTATCACGGGTGGTAGAACACTATGCTACATTATTTTTACACCCCCCCCTCCCCCCAACATCACGTGTATTTTTTTCACTCCCCTTTCAAACCTCACGTGATTAATGGACAATCCCCTAGTAATAATAATATCTCAGGACAATTTAGACATCGCTATCTAGTTTCAAGCTAAGCATAGTTTGTGTTACGGGCACTACACAACTGATTTATTTTTTTTGCAAATACGATACAATCATACTCATGAATATAATGTTTGTGCCGTGAGGGGAATCGAACCCGCGATCGGGAGTAAGGCAGTGTACTAAACTACTAGACCACCGAGGCCGTCAAGTAACTTTGTACCTTCGTTGAGAATTACCCTGTTGATCGTATCTAAATCTGTTCAGTAGTTTTTGAAATTGTCGCGAACATTTGTTGAGCACTTGCATCTAATTGAATCGTCATATGGCAATTTAATGACATTCGGTGATGGCACTCTACAAGAGTGTATTTATTACACTAGATTTGTAAATCTAAGAATAAATATCAAACAAGCTACTGATTGTGAGGCGAATATGCTACTATAGGTACTATATTCGATCTTTATTTTAAGACGAATAAAATTACGATGTAGCTATTCTTCAGTATTCATTCTATCTCTATTCAGAGACCTCGCGTCTCCTCTCACCCAAGCGCGATAGCAATATTTTCAATCGAAATTTTGCCGTAACTATCTACTTTAAGCTCTACTCGGATTACTCTATTATTACAGTGATTTTTTCGTTTATCTATAAAGGTATATGGCCCCGCCCATACAAAAAGTGACATTTATCCTTAAGATCTAAATACAATGTACAAGCAAATAAACATCTATGTATCTTGGAAGTCTGTGAGGACGAAATTCTGTAAATAAGTTATTTTTATTATTCTTTAACAGGTTTTGATTCTGCCAGACTTCGTCAGATCATGATCCGTGATGTACGTAACCTGTCGCAAACCCAGAAGACGTTGGAACTGGACTGCTCCACTGGGATCCTGATGCCTTTGTTCGACCCGGACACGAACATGCTGTTCTTGGCTGGAAAGGGAGATACCACCATACTCTACATGGAGTTGACTGATCGGGAGCCATATCTTATAGAGGGGTTGAGGCACTCGGGTGAGTGTATATACTCGTATATATATTTATAACTTTAATGCACACAATACAATAAGTAATAGTACATTTGGTAGTCTTAACACCATATGGTATACTTCTTAATATTATTTTGTTTAATTCTACTACAATTAGCATGTATGAGATCTCAAAGATTCAGTGCGGAAACCTAACTACCGTTACGACCTTCTCTGATGGTGAACAAATTCCGACCGTTATTGAGTCTACTCCCATATTGCGACGTGTTTCGCCTCTGAACGAGCCATCATCTGGCATTGAATAGAGTCTAGAGTCTAATATTCAGTGCACAAAATTGACTACCGTTACTACCTTCTCTAATAGTGAACAAATTCCGACCATTATTGCGTTTACACCCATATTACAACGTGTTTCGCCTATAAACGAGGCATCATCAGGCATTGAATGGAGTTCGAATATAGCTTGGAAGCCTATAGTTAACGGCGGGGACCAAATCTATTCTTATAAATATCAAAATGGGACCCTCCCTGTGACAGCTTTTTTCTGCTTTTTTTAATAAATAGGTGAACAAACGAAGGGCGCGTGTTTGGTGCCAAAGCGAGCGCTGCGTGTGATGGAGGCCGAGGTGAACCGCGTGCTGCAACTCGCCAGCTCGACTGTGGTGCCTATTATGTATCAGGTGCCCAGGAAGGTCAGTATATTCTTAAACATATTTATTTTTTACATGTATTTGTTGCCATGATTAAAAACAAACTACTGTTTAAAAGAGGAAGATAAATAACAGTTTTAAAGTATTTTATAATTTGTATAAACGTGATATTTACTAAATGAAAATGTGATTACATCATAATTCCAATCTCTATCGGAATTGGTTTCGTGATCGTCTGGCTGAATATAATTATCTTAAGTTTGAATATTTGAGATCATGGGTTTCAGAGTTAACGCACGTATATGTAGGTCTATTTTATTAGTCTTGGGAAAAGTTCAGTTGTCCACGTGCTAAAATTACGTAATGAAAATGGGAACCAATTCCAATATTGATTGGAATTGATTTCCAGATCGTTGATATATTTTAAGCTTTAATATTTGAGGTTATGTGTTGCAGAGTTATCGGGATTACCACGCGGACCTGTACCCGGAGACGAGTGGCGCAGTAACTTACCTCAGCGCACCCATGTGGCTGCAGAATCAAGACCATCCGTTGCCCAACATCTCCATGCATCCTGACGCCAACAATTCACAGGTAACTGCATCGTCTTATGATCTCTATGTTAATTAGATAGATAAATTATGTATTTGGCACAGAATATAAAATACAGGCGAAAAATATACTACAATAATAAATAAATAATTGTATAGTAACCAAACACAAGACCTAATTTCGTAAATCATTTCTCTCTCTAAATTTCTAAAATGGTTAAGATATTTGTGTTAGGAAGCCTAGTAAAAGTCAGCTGCGGGTCCAAGGGCGGGTAGGCGAATAGGACCCTCGCAAATGTTTTTTTATAGAGTTAGATATAGCTTTATAACTTTTAAGGTTCATATTATTTAGGAAATTTATTTTAACAGGTTGTCTACTGCTTTATACAATCTTAACTTTTATAGAAGTTTCCAACCGGAAGGAAATTGGTCACATTGACCAGATGCTGGCTGTGTTGCCATACATATTCTTTTTCTATTTTATGTGCAGTATTAAACATGTATGAAATATTTAGATTCGATTTATTTGACATTACACCTTTGTTAATATAATTATTTGTTTGAAATATACGCAAACGCATGAGCCCAAACATTAGATATTATTATGCATGGTGGGGATTGGCAATTTTATATCTATGTCTGCTTTAAAAGTCATTTTGCTTATAATTAAACTTTATTTATTTATGGAAACCATTAAATAGTTACAACGTGATTATGTATTTTTGTTTAGACTATACAACTTGAAAAAAAAGTTATTCATGCTCTGATCAAGTTTTTTTGTAAAAATATTAACCGTTGCGTTATTAAATTCACAAAGGTAAGTTGAGTTGTGTGTGTGATGTTTTGTTTTATTTTGTGTTCGTTTTATTTTCGTGGTTTTATTATGCGGTTTTTATTTTTTTAATTCTTTTTTTGTAGTTGGTGTTAGTGTAGTATGGAATGTAGTTGGAATCTGAATGCCTGGGGTTATTTGTGTAGCGTAAGTACTTCTTTTTCATATATGATTGCATTAATGTCAATGCTACCAACATTGACTAGATGTGGTTTGTTTTGCTTGTTTTATTTTTATTATCTATGGTCAAGTATACACCCTTAATACTAATAGTTATATCAAACTGTTTGATTGATGATGTTGGGATATTGTTTAAAAATAGACTGCTAAATTCATTAGACAATTAATATAATGACCATCATTATATTAATTGTCTATGGTAGGTATAGTTTTATATTCTATAATTACTATTATTAATATAAAGTAGATAGAGAAAGAAATCGATCATGTTATAGATAAACTGATTTGCAACTAGTTTAAATTCTGTAATCTAGATACGCAAAACGAAACTACTGTATCTAGATTTTATTTGCTTCATATGTTATGAGGCCTAGAACCGATTTTTTTGTCATTTATACAGAATCTATATCTACATTTATATAGTTTCCAGTATGTTTTTAAATAATATCCCACAATTTAATTTAATTTATTTTAAAAAACAAACTATGCTCAAGACCATTTTAACAATTGGAGTGTCTTGTCATTTCTTTCAAATATAGAAAACTGTCTATAAACTAGTTGTTACCTTCGGTATCGTCTGCTTTTTGAGATAGCATATATCCTCGTTTAATGATGTATAAGTATAATTTGAAAGGATAAGATAAAACAGCTCGATAAATGTTATTAGGTTTACACATCTAAAGTGAACAATAATTTACGAAGTAAGCTGAATTCGTATTACACAATTTACATCTGTAATATAAATTTCAATTTCAGGTGCATAGAGGAAACTTAGAAGAGCTTGTAAATACTATCCTAGCGATGCCACCTCCAAAGAAAGTTGACAACAAGAAACCCATTACTCCAGTTCAAGTCGACGAACCAGTGAAACCAGTCGTCAAACCTCAACCCGAACCCATAGACGAAGACCGCATAGATTTCGTCAACGTTAAAGACCTAATCAAAGATATGGAACGGCAAAAAAACAGGGAGCCAAAAATTACAGACTCAAAAGATACCAACGGATTTCATAAGAAGATCATTGATAACGGTCATGATAACTTCATAGATAAAAAAGCTATTGATGCTGAAAAAGAATTGGCTGAAAATATTGAAAAGACAGACGAAAATACTGAAAAGGCCACAGATAATACGGAGAGGATAGCGCAGAAGACCGAAAAGGTTATAGAAAAGACCGACAGCTCAGATTCTAATGAGACTTCGTTGTCGAGAAGTAATAGTCTCATTAATGGTATACCTATACAAGTGCCAAAACCCTTGCCAAGATCTTCGATTTCAGAGCCAGGAGCTGGAGAGGAGCATACAGAAGCTCCCAAGCCTAAACCTAGAACGACCACAGTACCAATCTCTGGTTATAAGGTATTATTTAGATTTGTTATGATGTGATTGCAGTAGATACTGTTTTAGTATGCTTTTGTTTTATGTTCTATCATTATATTTATATTACAATTTTTTTAATAATAAATGCGAGGGCAAGGTAACAATATTTTATTATTTAATTTTTAATCACAACAATTTTTAATATAAGTTAATTATTTTAAAATGAAATGTATATCTGTGTTTCTAGTTAATATAAATTATATATTTGTGTTTCTAGATAATAAAAAAAATGGTCGTTTAATACAGTTAAATATTGCAAATATTTGATTTCTGACATTTACATTAAAACGTCTTTTATTTTAACATATAATTGCTTTATTTGTCGCGGCTTTGTCAGATCGCCGCGAATAATGTTTATATTTTTTTACCACTGATTTTGAATATGTTTGTTAATTTTGCGTTTTATCTGTTAAAAGACATTATGCATGGTTTTATTAATTTTAAATGTGATTTAAAGTGAAAAATATATTAAAATGACTAATAATGTTTTTATACTATACATGTTCTGTTGAGAAGTTATCAAGTATGAAAGGCAAAATCTTAATATGGCAAAATGAATGGGATTATTGTGTAGATTTTATTTATTAATTTGTAATGCTTTATTGCACAAACATTAAAAGTAGATACAATGAAAATAAGATAAAATCTTGAGGAAAGAAGCAAGTATAAAAGGCGGTCTTATATGTAACGCAATCTCTTCCAGACGGCCTTTGGTTTGGTTGATATTTCGGCAGTGTTATAACCGCCAAGATTACGGGCTTGTTAAATGGGCTACCCGTGTAACACTACACGTGTAACGCTACTACCGAAATATTGGGAACTCAATAATAATAAATAATTTTTTCGTGTTCTGATTGTATGCTATACAAAAAGATGTGGCAAATATTTCTTCATATGTAGAAATAAGTATAATGATTTTTCTAAGTTTCTAGCTTAGAAAATCTATTAATAATTATCGTTTTTTGAAACATCGTACAGCCTCGTCTGGGCCCTAAGCCGTTCTCCACGTCGTCTGGCAGTGAGGATTTCTCGTTCGACAAGGTGTTCTCAGTACCCGCCGTGCCCGGCATGACCAAGTCTGACTCTGGTGAGTACATACATATCCATGGAATAGCCACAGTGGCGGACTAAGGCTAAAGCAGGTTACCTAGAACTTAGAATATTATAATTCTGGGCTTATTTTCAAATAATATAAAATACGGGCCTTAGTCACGTGCCTCGATTGACCTTAGTCCGCCCCTGAGTAGTCAGCTTCAAGTCTAGAGGTGGAGACTAGAGACACTTTAGGTGTTTCCATAAGTTAATGCACAATATATTGTAAGCCATACAATTTTGAATAATAATAACCCTACACAATACACACAGCGCCTTCTAGTCCCAAGCTAAGCAGAACTTGGTTTATAGGTACTAGATATAAATACTTAGTAATGCTTTTTGTAAGTGCAAACATAATATACATAGAAAACACCAGACCGTTCTCATGAATACAAATGCACCGTGCGAGCAATTGAACCCCCGACCGGATCGGAAAAAGAGCGGTGTGCTAAACCGCTAGACCACCGTGAACAACAACACGGAGAATAACATGATTACCAATCAAGTTACATAAAAAAATGTCCCGTTTATACAGTATTGTTATATATATTATACATATGGTATATGTGTTTGTTACAGCGACATCACCAATTACATCAGCAACCACTCCGGTGACGTCAACACCCATCGCAAAGGATTCCACAGATGAGAAGGATAAGTCCCTATCTCCAACTAGCGACGTGGAAGTAGCTACCAAAGGTAAGCCACTTGTAACAGATCGGTGGACTGTGTTGGTGTCTAGTTAGATGGTAGATTTGGATGGTACAATATTATTACAATGCTGCTACGAACTAGGAGACAATAAGTGAAATATCAAAGAACATAACATATAAAAAGAACAGTTCTAAAAGTAAATAAATTAAAAAAAAATAAACATATAAATTTAAAAATAATGAAAATATGAATAGAGTTTACAGTTGTTAGTCCCTAACACTTAACAATAAAATACATTCCATTCCCAATTTAAGCCGGGTTCTCGTCGGTAGAGTTTTGCCATTTGCAACGATTTTAACCTCTTTAGTTGTCGTTACTACACGACTAGGACTTCTTCGTTGATCTGCTTGATATAGCTGTCTTGATATTCCTTCCCTCTTTCCTTCTATTATTCCTTTGATAATATTATTATTTTTGTATTACTATGAACTACTTTTCAGTATGTTCCAATAATGAGTGACTATTGTTGCAGAGAAAATTACTTGATGTATCTCTTGGTTTCGCTATAAGAACGCCATTTCGTGACACAACATTTTTTTCCGCCTGTTTTCAATAATATTTCTGATCTGTCTCTTTTTTTTAATCCTTTTCAAAATATTTCTTCATTTTTCATATCATCTTTTGAACTAATTCAAAAGCTTTCAGTTTGTCCCAATTAATGTATGTTAATTAAAAATAGTACAACAACTAACATTATTATGATTTACTTGTTACAGAGGAATACACAAATGGTAAATCAGATACGAGCTTAGAAGAAGAAGTGAATTCTTCAGACTCTGGGTACAGACCGAAGACACCAAGCACGGCCGAGAGGCGAAAACTGTTCGAGACTACAGAGTGAGTTAAATTATTTGAAACAAATAATCTGTACTTACTATTATTTCCCTAGCCTATTTTTGTAGACTGAAGAAAAAAATATATAATCTTACTAATAATTCACAATACTAATATACCAGATTAAAATGGATTATTTTCGCATAATAACATATACAGTTTAAATTATGCCACAAACTAGGGGAGACGAAGAGGGGTTGTGAAAGTATGACATAGTAATAGATAAGATAAGAACGGTTCTAAATTAATTTTCTTCGATCTATTCCAATACTGTTGGCCGCAGCTGACTTTTATAGCTTCACCAGACGATCGAATGCAAGTATTAAACGCTCTGTTTGTATTTAAAAATTTTTAGGTGTACAATATGTTGCGTCACACTTATGAAACTCCTTTCATAAGTGTGACAAAGACGGCAAAATGGTGGAAAATCTTGAAATGCGTGTGACGTAGTGGATGGCTTCTAAAGAACATATAAAAAACAAGTGGTGGTGGGATCGTATCTTATAATGTATAAACAACATTGGTTATGTGTGCGTTTCGCTATTTGTTTGTGCATTGGGTAATGTTTTTTTGGAACGGAATGGTACACCCGCCTAACGGTCAGTTAGTCCATTTTCGCACATGGCAATTACATTTACCAGATTTCCAGGCGGAACCATGAAGAGGTCAACCTGACATGGTTCATTGCTTGCAATGGATTTATTAGTCCACATTACTAACAATTCCCTTCCCCCCATTGGGTAATGTTTGTTCTGTGTATGTGTATGTGTATGTGTCGCGTGTGTGCAGCGGGAACCAGTCGATCGCTGAGCGGCGGCGTGCGTACGAGTCGCGGTCGGTGAGCGTGGCCGTTGAATCCGACACGCCCCCGTCGCCCGCGCCCCTCAGGTTACATTTTTCATCTTTTTCATATCACACAGGGCCATCATATGGAAGCTTTTCGACTATCATTGTATTTATACGTGAAGCAAAAACTTTGTATCCCTTTTTGCCCAGACACAGAAGTATGAAATTTCGCATACTTATAATTTATGGAATAAAAGGAGTGGCAGAATAACAATAATTTAATTTGATATTAGTGTCCCAACAAAATATCTGGTATAGGCCAGATTCAAACTTAGCCCCTTTTAGTCAGCACTATAATTACTAGGTCAAGACGCTCTCTTTATTTGTGCTAAATGTCTTATTATTACAGACGCCGAGACTCGTTGAAGTCCCGCAAGAGTCCAGACCAATGAAGACAAGCGCGCCTCTGTTCCAAATGTCACCACGAAGCGCACTTCCACTGTGTTTGGTGAGTTACAAATAACATGTTATAGAAATATTAAAAATTTATACTAATATGGAAAGTATCTTTGTATTTAATATAGAAAGATATCTCTTCCAGCCCTAGGTTGGCGTTGTGACAGTGACGGTGACGGGCATCGAATAATACTCATGCGTGAGTGTTGTAAAGACAAACAATACTAAATATATAAATACGTATAATTAGTAAAAATCACGGATCTTACCACGTTTTATACCCGTGATCATGGTGGTTGAAACACTACCGAAATATCGGGAACTCAGCAAATAAATATAAAACGTGGTAAGATCCCTACTAATTATACGTATAAATAATGACCGCGTCAAGTTTAAAACAGTATATGAAATATATAAATAATGCGAGAATATCAATACATATTGAATATATGAGTTAGGGAAAAAAATGGAAGCGTGCGTGATTATTGTCAGTCCATACCTTTTGATGCTCTGAGGGTTTAAATTTTATTGGGCACGTACCAGGGTCCTTGTATAAATTCACTCGTTATGCACTTTATTTCACCACATCTTTTTAATTATATTTCGGAGCGTCGCGCGCGCGTGTCTGTTTGTAAAATGTGGTTTTGGTAACCATGGTAGGGAAAACGGTGGGTATGCAAAAAATGCCTACCTACATTTTTTAATAATATGTATTTCATAAATAAATATTTTATTATTAATATAATATAATAACAGAATCATACATAAATATGCCGAAAAATATACAAACATAAAACAATTAACATTGCATATGATAATTATTTTTCAAACTCCAGGAAAGGATCACGTCGAAAAGGAATATGGAGTCTGTTTTGCCATATAAACTAAAATCGCTATTAAAAATAGGGATTGGTGATAGACGGCTGGAAATTTAGCGTTACTAGCGTACTTTTTAATGCCACATTATATAAAAAAACACTTAGGGGTATGAAAAATAGATAGTAACCGATCAGACCTACTGAATATGCATATAAAAAATTTTATAAAAATCGATCACCGTTTCGAAGGAGTATGGTAACTAACATTTTGACACGAGAATTTTATATATAAGATGAATATAGAAATAGATCGAATTTACTTGTTAGATTTTAAAGGCGTTCGAGTTTGTTTAGAAGCTCTTCAGTCACATCAATTAAACATTGGTATTCTCTTAATCGTGGGTTGCAAAAAAAGGTTAATATAGTTCAATTGTCTGTTTTTATTGTATAATTTATAATTAAAATATTTTGTTTTGTCAATAGGTAAAGTGTCGAAATTCCGCCACTTAAAAGGGACACCAGGCCACAAGTCTACACATATTGAAAATATTAAGAATATAAGCAGACAAATCTCTGGAGAGTGCAATGGATTTTATGGTAAGTGTTAAATACTAGTAGCTTAGGATAGAACCATTTTATTTTTTTTATAAAGGGATTTGGGTTACTCAGTGTTAAAGAGATTAGTAGCACTGCGATCTGTATAGATGTAATGGACACGTCCATTTCTAGATTATCTTTATCATTTTACAAATTTTTGACCTAGAGCAGTGTTTTTCATCTTTTTAGTGCCATATCTCATCTTTGACTAATAATTGAAATTTACATTCCGCATGATTTTAATGGAGTCCATTTTCGAATTGCTCCCCTGTGGCGCGTAGACTCCACGTTAGAAAACATTGACCTAGAGGAACTCATCAACTACGTTAACCTCTGCTCGCTGACTAGACCTAGAGGCACTCATCAACTATACTGTGTGGTGTGTGCAGCGAACGGCGTGCGGTGCGCGGTGCCGCTGGGCGGCGGCGGCGGGCGCGTGGGCGTGGTGGAGCTGCCGGCCGGCGCCTCCCCGCGCGCCGCCGCGCCGCCCGCGCCGCCCGCCGCCCGCCAGCCCGCCGCGCTGCTGCACCCCGCGCCGCTGCAGGACTGGGCCTGGGACCCCTTCACCGACACCCGGCTGCTGGTCGCCTGCGACGACGGACTCGTGCGCGAGTGGATCATACCCGACCACGGTACGCACTCTACGCACACGTCTCGAACTTAATAACGTTATAAACGTGATTAGTTTGTAAGTATGGATGTTTATTACTCTTTCATGCGAAAACTACTGAGCACATTTTGTTGAAAATTTATTTATGTATATGCTGATATGTAGAATAACACGTAGCCTATATTTTTTCTATTGAAATTTAATGCGGATGAAACCGCGGGCACAGCTAGTACCTCTGTATTTCAATGACGCTTTATATGTATCACTACGATTTCCTCAACAGTTACTATACTAAATGGTCGTCTCCGTGGATATCTCTATTGTCACTTTTGACGACGGCCTCGTGCTATAGACCATATTCAACAACGGTACACAATTTTGGTTACGCTTTATACATAATATATATAAAGCGTAACTAAAATTGTGTACCGTATAGTAACTACAATTTACTATACGATTACTATAGTAAATAGTCATTTCGTGGATATCTCTATTCTTACGTTCGACGACTACCTACATATATACCGATATATTTCACTTACACTTCATATGTATCACTACAATTTATTGACGCCGTCTACATGAAGTTGACGACACAAAATTCATAATGGTATTCTTATAAGGTACTCGTAACTAGACAAAACATGCTGTGGTTACTTAAAAACAGTTAGTTGTAAGACCATTAATATATATAGAAGCACGACATGTTGTATTACTGTATCTTATTTTGGTAATCCTAAGAAGTAACTAAATAAATATAAGAATGTGTGGTCGGTAGTCTGTAATAATTAAAAAAATATGCATTGCACAAACTGTCCTCTCTTGGTGTATCCCACAGGTCTACAAGAATCAACCAACGAACCTGCACGCACGTTCTCCGCTCATCCCGACAAGATCTACCTCATCCGATTCCACCCGACCGCATCAGATCTGCTCACCACAGCCGCTCACGATCTCACCGTTAAGATATGGGATCTTAGCGAGCAGGAACCGAAACCTGCCATCACCCTCACTGGCCACACAGATCAGATCTTTGCTATTGACTGGTCGCAAAGTGGAGAATACCTCGCTACAGTCTGCAAGGATGGTCTGATCAGGGTATGCTCATATTATATGTAACAATTTTCCATAAACTGGCATGTAAAATGTCAGCAAAAAGTCAGGAAAGTCTTCCTTACTGAACCAATATGATTCACTGTGAGTTCTATCACTCACAGTGAAGCATATTGGTTAGCAGTACAATCCCATAAAGTGGAATTCGAAGCCAATTTTCCACTACATGGTACCACCATACCATACATTTGTTGTTCAAATTTATGACTAAATTTAAAAATAAGTAGTGGCATGTAAACGTGGAACTATTGCCATCTTATAAACATCCAATTTTTTTTGAACTATCCAGAAACTACCAATTTTGTTTTCGTTAAAATACACCCCTTGCAGTTTGGTTTCGGGACAATTTGTATATTTATTTGTATATATATGACAGGATTTAAATTATAATATATATATGTAGGTATTTGAGCCACGAGCGTCAACGGAAGCAATACGCAGCGGAAAAGGGCCAGCTGGAGGTCGCGGCGCACGCATCGTGTGGGCACTCGGCGACACTCACCTCGTCGTCACCGGATTCGACAAGTACGTAATTGTACATGGTGATGATGATGATGACGATCATCATCGTCGTCATCACCATTTCAGCTGAAAACGAAAACAGAAGAAAATGAATTATTTGTTGCCATATAAAGTGATTTAATTTTACCAATCTCGTAATTAAAATTATTCTAATTTAAAAATTACACACTTGATGTAAATTAAATAAAACTAATGGATTTCTAGATATATAATAATATGCTAGGTTATATCAGAGTTCCGAGACTCCCGCAAATCGACCTTGTATCGACCTTTAAAACTTTGGTGTTGTGGGTAATTATAAAGTAGTTTCACACGCTCGAGGTGTTTAATTCATTTAGGATATGGTGACAGCTGTCACTACATTTAGCATTTTTTTTTTATTATAGTTACATAAATGGTCCAGAGATGAGTTACGAACCTCCATACACTTGTGGACCACAAGTTAAGAAACTCTATGCAGCCATAAAGTTTCATAATTTACCAGACTGATTGATAATATTAATTATTATTTTGTTAATGTTTTTCTTTGTACAATTTGTCGAGTGAACAAGCGTTAAAGCTTACTCTGTATATCATAGTCGTGTGTAGTAATAGTGATGTGGTTTGTTACAGAGTGTCAGAGCGTCAGATCTTATTGTACTGCGCTAGTGATCTGTCCGCGCCGCTGTGTACTGTGGGGCTGGACGTGTCTCCGGCCATATTGCAGACCTACATCGACCATGATTCGGGGACCCTGTTTCTAACTGGACGGGTAATACACATTTTCTATGTAATACCACACTTGCTCGTAAAGTGGATCTAATTTCACTGGTTTTCTATATATAAAGCAGCTCATAAACACGTGAGTTATAAACCCAAATAGTGAAGTTATATGGAATATTTACTACCGCTTTATTTGCTATTTTTTATCAATTTTGAACTGACCGCCGCGCCTGGCCAGCCAGCAGGCCGCGCGCTTATTTAAAAAATTAAACGCGGGAAAGCAACAGTCTGCATTACATATTTATTGTTGAGTTAATTTAAAATCAAGTGTGTTGAGAAACGTACGATTTAACACAATCGGCTCTATTACGCCCTCGTCTAAGACTTGGGCTGAAATTAAATCGCTCGAATGGCACATTGTGAGTTAATGCAATAGTTTGATGTTGTTAATACACATACTAGTATTAACATCGCGCATACAGCTTTGACGCGCTCGTCATCCTACTGCGGCTGTGCGCCGTGCAATATTGTGCATCTGTGGCACATTATGTTTGCGCGGGAACATAAAATACCACAAAATATCTTCTCAGATATACTGATTAGTTGTTGTCCTCTTCATTATAAATTTATACTGTTTACTAGCTACTCGCCCCGGCTTCGCACAGGTGTTCATGTAGTATATATAACAATATATATATTTAGAAATCTTCCTCTGGAATCACTCGTATCTATTAAAAAAAATCGCTTCAAAATCCGTTGCGTAGTTTTAAGATTTAAGCATACTTAGGAAGGGACAGACATCGACAGCGACTTAGTTTTATACTATGTAGTGATGTCTGCAATTTACTTTTATTATAATAAAATACCTATATACACAACAAACTTGAACATATAAATACAGGCTCTAGTAACATATCAAACATATTTCTGAATGTGTGGTTTGGTCAGGGCGATTCGACGATCTACTGCTACGAGGTGACGTGCGAGGCGCCATTCGTGGTCCCGCTGTCTCACCACCGCGCGACCACTCTTCACCAGGGGATCAGCTTCCTACACAAGAACTTACTCGCCGTAGAAAAGGTACACCCGGCTGACAGTGGTTCCAAAGTTGGGACTACAATGAACTTGATAATTTTATTTTGTAAATTGATATTCTTTTTGTGCTCCAAATTACCTTTTTATGTTGCATTGCATGTCTCAAACACTGCATTCAATATTATTAGATTATACATCAACCAAATCGTTTTATGCATGTATTTTGTAAATAGTCCCAAATAAAGGAGTCCACAAATACGCCTAAAATACCTGCATCGAGCCACTATAATATTATAATTCTGTTTGTGTATGGATTTTATAGTAGCAATAACTTTACTTCCTGTCAAGTTATATCCAAAACGGTATGCCCATTTTTCTTTTATTTCATGGTTTCACTACTCTTTTCAAAATTGTATTTAATTTGTATTATTTATATGGATATATAGTTTTTGAATCCATTCCATAGCGCCACAATAGTAATACTAACGAAAATAGTAAACTATTTAATCATTATTGCTTTTGTAGGTGGAATTCGCGCGAGCGTTGCGACTTACAAACGGTAATATCGAGCCGTTGTCGTTCACAGTGCCCAGAATAAAGGTAAATTTATTTTTTATAAACGTAAATAGTATGATTTAAAACATCAGGAAATTGAATTAATTTTTGACATTTTTAATTTGAATACGTGTTTTGTTGCTTAGTATAAAGATTTCAATAGCTAAAAACTTTATCAGGTGTTTATTATGGTGATTATTAGAATAGATAGATAGAATATACTTTATTTGCAACATACCGTATAGAAGAAGCACAAACAATATAACAAGGACATATATGTTTCGTTACAATAAGGCGGTTTTATTGCTAAAATTAATCATTCTGTTTTGTGATAGAATAACCTACCTAAAGTAGTACGATATAGAATATTTAATACATTTGAATATATAGTAATATTATAGTCATTTATTTATAATACAATTGTGTTTGAACATTAATAAAAAATCATAAGAAATATTTGTCTAAACTGTAATATTTTTTTATAGATACAAATTCGTGTGTTTGTCTATCAGTTACCTTCCCACGACTAAATGATTGAACCAAATTTGATGATATTTGACGTGAATATGGATAGGTTACCTTTTATCTCAGAAAATATAAACGATGTGGGTGGCAGGTAGTATTATATAAACGGTTGTCACCAGAGCGAGCTGTTCCAAGACGACCTGTTCCCGCCGACGGCGGTGACGTGGGAGCCGTGGCAGGCCGCCGCCGATTGGCTCCGCGGCGTCACCGTCCCACCGCGGGTGGCCAGCCTGCAGCCGCCCGGCATGGAGCCCCGTCAGTACACGCACCGCACACCGCACACCGCACACAACACACAACACACCACACACCACACACCTATCTACCCAGACCGGTTTTGTAGCAGTATAACTGCAACCTGTAGAAAAATACACGGATTCAAAACTAAGACATTCAAAACTATTTTTTTAAAACTTCATACACACTGCACATTCACGTAATTATATTTGTTATGAAACATTTAAAAAATATTTTCATATCTCCGATTTCTTGATGATAATTTAATTTCTTGCTTTATGGCTTGGTACACTCCTTACGACTGATTCTCTATTACGATATAAGATAAGTATAAGATATAAGTACTAAGAATCATAATATACTTGCAGTATCTGCCCATACGACACCATCGACGCCGCGACCAGAGAAATCTCAGCAGAAACCCAAACCTGACCTGATCAAGGCCCATGTGCCGTTGAATCCTAAAGAGAAGGAAGACAGTGTAAGTTATACACTTATAAATAATAATAAATAAACATAAGATAACATAGAGAAATGTAGGAGTTGATTTTTTTGCCAGATTTTCTTAGTAGAGGTAATCAATTTATAGGGAGATTACTAATTCCTAAACCATTTTTTTTGTTATATTACAATACACATAGTACATTTTGTCAGAAGAATAAGAGCCAACAACATCCGGTTTCCAGCATTAGCAAAAACCTTTGTTTATGGTATAGACAACTTCATAGATTACAAGACAAAAATTTTGTAAGCAGTACATACATACATGCTGTTTGTCCTTTTCTAACATGTCACATATTGGTTTCGTATTTATAATTGCTAACACTTCTTAAATGAAGTAGATAGTAGAAGCTCAAAAAAGGTTGGGAAACACTTTTGACCAGAATTACTATTTACAGTTAATGACATTTGTTATAGATAATGAAATCGATGAGCGCGAAACTGCAAATGGATCTCAAATTGGAACAAGACAGTATGGAGGGAGTGGAAGAGGCCGAGTGGGACCAGTAGGGCTCCGAAGTGCAATTGTAGCTTAGTATCGAGGCTCCCCAACACGGTTGGTTTATACCCCAAATATTATACGGCAAAATTCAATGATTAATATATGGAGCGATAAAAAACATTTTGGTTTATGTAAGCTTAACACTCAAATCGTTTGAATGGGTGTAATATATATTTCTAAGATCTATTTAAGCGCGGATATGAGCTTTATTCAAATGGAATAAGGCCCAATATTTATAAAAAACTCCTGACACTGCTAACTACATATATCATCATATTTTGTACTATATAAAGGTAATGAGGGAAGGTCCTTATTTTTTCGTAATATAATTGTTTAATTTTAAACTTAACTGTCTGACATATACTTTAAATATCAAAGAAATAGACGGCAAATTTCTAAATACGTTTACGTTTTGTAAAAACAACCTTTATTTGTTTACAGCTAAAGCACACTGTCAATTGCTCTTATTAACAAGTCCTAGTAGCAAGCATATAATACAGATTGGATTCTTTATTATTATTAATATCACAAGTTAGCTTATATGTATTGTGTTATATCTAAATTATGTAAAAAAAAACGATTTTGTATGTCCAAGTAACTTCTTTCATGTAACAAAAATTTAAAGTCCTAAAAGGATATGACATTTATACGTGTGATTTTTGTCTGTGGTACTCACGATTGCAAAACAATAATTAACCGTAACGTATTTAGATATAGCCTTTCTTTGTTTTATACTCATTTCAATGTATTTTTATTTATTCATTAAAAAATATGCTATTTTTGGTGTATACTGTACCTGTATATATGTAGTGATAGGGCTCTGAACTTTATAAACATTTTAAAAACAAGAGCAGGTTGACTTTTGACGCGATCGTATCGGACTAAAATCGAAATACTATTGAATAAGATATGTATTCGATATTCGCCTTTATATAGTTTGGTGTAAGCTAAATATTTCTCTCACAGAATTCCACTTTCCATTTTTTTTGGAAATAAAATGGAATTGATTATTGCTGTATGGAAAATACTACAATGAGAGATACAAAGATACAGATACAAAATGGAACATCAATATTTTATAGAACTTTTTCCCGAGTAACCTACGCTATATAATAGTTCACTTAAATAGTTCACTACTACTTTAAATATTCTACTAAAATAGTAGTAATTTTAGTGTAGGAGAATACATCTTTACTCACACATAAATGTATAAGGTTTTTTAAATTTATACGACCTGTATAAGATTAGTCCCTATTGCAACACGGATACAAAGTATCGTAAATGTGGGCCTATTACACTATCACATATATATGAACATAACGATGTACAATGAGTCAGTATATAATATTAAAATATATCAGAATTGTGGTACTAATTAGTATTAGTTCATTATCTGTAATATTTCCAATATTATGATCACGGGGAGTGTAATATTTCAAATTGGTTAAATAAAGTGGCGTCACGTATTTTGAGTCACTTGTGTTTTGTTAGCAAGTAATGACGTCAGAGCACGTGGCATGGTAGAACAGTCTGGAAATTTTTTGAGCGGAAAAATGCGATTTGTTCTCTGAAACCTTGTGTGATGTATTCTATTAAATTTAGAATATAATCGCATCTATATACGATCATATCTATGTATATATGATACTGTAAAAGGTCCTTAAATGCACCTAACATATTTTTACACATTTTTCTAATATTAGCTGATAGTCATAATCATACGCCATATCAGTATGGTAGGTGTGTTTTTTTTGTAACGGCTCTGGATTCCGTTTGTTCCGACATCAGAACCAGAAGAGTTATTTCGATCTCAGGATACGACCAAACTTTATCTGTGACATTTAACTATGCTCATTATATTGCTCCAATGCACACATTATTATTTTTGTAAAAAATGCGTTTTTATTGTGACGTGATTTGTGTTATATAGTTTATAACATATTAGTGTTTGTACTATTATTTTACATATACATTTATATTTGTAAAAATGTATTTGATAGTGAATCCATTCTTCCGTATTAATATTATAAATTTGAAAGCGTATCTGTCTGTTTGTGATCTTATCACGTTAAAATCGAATTAGTAATTTTGAACATTACCTCGTAAATTACCTCTATAGTATTAGTGTAATTTTTGTAACGTTTACTTACACAAACGTGTATTTTTTACATTTATTAATGCGATTGGATATCATTAAAAATTGTTATGCGATTGGATATCATTACAAACAGTACCATAATATTAAGTTACGTGAGTGTTTGGAGAAATACGAGGAGTCTGAGAATTGGACCGGCTCCCCGAAGCATTGACTTACTGCGTAGAATGGGATTATCCACAACTTAATTTTTTGCATTTTTAACAACTTAATTGTAATTATACATTTATAATTATAATAGTAAATCACGGGATATTACCACGTTTTATATTTATTGAGTTCCCGATATTTCGGCAGTGTTAATTGTAATTATTTTAGACAGCACAAGTTAGTGTCCAATAAACACGCAGATTATTCGCACATTCGCCATATAAATGCATTTATTTATATTATATTATACTTATTATGGTAACGTACTAAATATACTCGTATGATTTATGGATTCTTGTAATATAAGTAAATATAGGTTAACTTACTTATTAGGGAATTGACGCTATATAATCTATATTATTTCATTAGTAATAATGTACAGGGGTTTTGGAATCGTTGTTGATATTTTTACTTTGTTTGTTTACACATTTTCAAAAGAATGGCTGTCCTATTTGTTTATATTTTTTGATACACTCAGTAATATTAAAAATATTAATGATCTTTTAATTTTACTCTAGAAAACGCTAAATTACCAGGATTCAAACTGGTGTATCCGTTATACTTAACCTCTTCCGCACATTATGCCTAACATAGATATATACATATTCTATTTTTGTTAGATACAGATAGAGTTGTCGGAAAGACTATTTTTTATTGTAATATTTTCAGTTTTTTTAATGGAATATGTTTCTTTTAAGTGTCTATTTCGTAATATGCAAATTATTATAATTAATATATTGTAGTAATTCAAATAATTTCGCAACGATTCCAATAATCCTTATAGACATATGCCCTTATTCATAAAAACTAAAGTATTCAACAAACCAGTTATAAATGTTGATTCAAAAGTCAAGATTCGGTATTTGTAAAACTTACGTGGTTACATAAAGAGATGTTATACATACAGAACTATGAATTGCGTTCCTTTCTATCAAATGAAGCAACTAGCTGAAAAGAGTGGGATAAAACAGTTGGCTATTATACATTTATTGAATAAAAGTTTTTATGAATAAAGGAAATAAATTATAATAAAGCGCGAGTTTAGTATCGCTAGTTGATGCCATAACACATCACGTTTTGCTCAAAGCGCCAAAGACTAGGTTTTTTCATGTGGTCATTGAAATTCTTTATTTATATACAAATTTATATTTATATACACACATTCCTCGACACTGTCCGCGCTCAAGATGTTAACATGTACATACTATAATATGATCAAGATGAGCAGTAATTTTATATCCTGCAAAGCAAAAATAATATGTAATTTTTTGTCTTGTAATGTTGGCCGCAGTTGGCTTTTATAGCTTCACCAGATCATAGGGCACTTCAAACCAAACGAAGGACTTATAGAGAGGCTAAAGGCTAACTCCCGTCTGACAGATCAAAGTTAGCATTTATCAGAGGAATTTGTAGTTGATAGACGTTTGACTAACGAATGAGATTTAAGGGAGTTGTCTTTTTGCTCGTATGGGCGACACCTATCTAGATTATTATTAATAAATTATTAAACTTTCTGTCTGTCTTGTTTTTAGATGAGTTGAATATTTTTGTCTACTCCAATCTACAAACTCGGAATTGCGTGGAATGCTCAGGTATCATTAATATTATATTATGTACAGAATACACGAATTAAATTTTATATTGTGGGAACGTATTTGTATTATTTGTGATCGTTTGCGCTTTAAGATGCGGTTATTTACACGGTTAGTAGTAAAGTGTACGATGTCAAAAGTCAGGTAGAATATTCATGTAACAGAAATAATTATACCAAGAAACAAAGTGGGAACCATATAGAAATTTTCTAGGTTACATATTACGGAAGGCCTCGGTGGTGCAACGGTTTAGCACATCGCCTTACTTTTCGAGTCGCAGGTTCGATTCCTCGCTCAATACAAACTTTTATATTCACGAGTATGATTGTTTGTATATGTCTGAGTGTTTACTGCATATATTATGTATGTATTTATAAAAATGTATCCAGTATTTATATCAGTTGTCTAGTACCCATAACACAAGTTCTGTTTAGTTTGGTACTAAATGGCGCTGTGTGAATTGACCAGGGTTTTCACTATTATTATATTAAATTGATAATGCGAGCACGCTTTGTGTACTGTACACTTTGTTTCTTTGTAAAAGTTGTTTGTGTCGTGAACACTGTTACTGACTTTCGGTTATGTATAATTTGCGATTTACCTTGTGTAAATAAATTAAGATATTTGTATAGTAGAAGTTACTTATATATTTTCTAACATTGTCTTTCTTCTAATAAACTATACTATATATTTATTTTTTTCTCTGTCTGGCGTCTTAAAGCTATATGGTCACATATTTCAAAATTACATTTCAGTACCCTTCATGATTTTGTATTATTTTTATTTAGAGTAGTTAATATTTCTTTTACTGGGATTATTATATATTTAATATGTTATTTTGCCCGTTGGCTTAGTATTAAAGGTAATCTCGTATGAGTTATAGATTTATATATAAGGACGGGATACTCAGAATGTAGTTATGATTTTTAAGAATTTTAATTCTTATTGTGTAAAATTCATATTGAAAATTCACTATATCTTTGTTTTTTAACATAGTGCGGGGGTGGTGAATAGTGTGTTGAAAATAATTGATTATGGAAAAATATTTATAATGATTCTTTTTTTATCTCCGTAAATGTCATTAAATTGTTTTACCCTAAAAACTATCATCTGTCTCCCGCACTAAGGAACGTACTCTATGTACGAACAAAATTACAAGTATAAAAGCAACAATATGCAACCGAACGGTTGGAGCTCCATCGTTTATACTCGTCTCGCTTACACATCATAAGTGTGAGCAGATAAAAAAATACTGGGGAGTTTCATACAAATGCTTTTTTATTACTTAAATATTATGGATAGTTGTAATTTTATTCACTAGTCAAACAAGTTATTCTTTAAAAGGTATTTTCAAATGTATTAATTTATGATTAAGATGTTTATCTTATTTTTATCGGTCATCCAACACGGCTAGCGTTGTCCTTTTCTTCTGTATGATTTTATGAGGTGTGTGACAAAGACAACTGATGTCTAGCAGTGTATGTATGACTGTTGACATTAATCTATAGGTTTATTACTCCATTCCTATACAAATTTAATAGACTATGGCTGCATTTATTGTATTCATATCAAAACGGCTCAAAGCTATCAGAAGTCTGATGCATCTTTGGTGAAATTGGGTATAAGAGATTATTAATATAACCTTATGGTATCCAAAACAAGTATGATGGATAATGTATTGTGTAATGTATGAACATGTACATATGTAATGTACATATAAAACCATAGACAATACGGTAATATGTTATTAGATCATACGAAATTCATGTGACAGTCTAACCTTTTGTTATTTCATCATCTAAGTAACAATTATATATTATTATATGTATAAGCATATCCATCATATTTGTAAAATTATATACATTGTTGTAAACACACGTAAAGTGTTTTAGTGAAGATCTCCTAAGAGACATCCGTTCGGCGTCTGGTACAGGGCGCGGACAGTGGGTAATTCTGATTTCTGACACTATCAAAATAAGGACGATTATTAATTGTCTGTTTAAGTTATTTATCAGTGAAATAGATTACAGTTTTATGGAAATTCATGAAGAGAAAGGATTTATTGCTTTTTGATATGTAATAGGGGGATCTTCACATTGAATTGCACAAAATATACTCCGCCCTGTTTCTATACTAAATTCAATACCTACCAAAGTTGTGAAATGACAATAAACAAATTGTAACGAAATTGTAACTTCCAGAATAATCTCACATTCACCTTTGTAAATTGTAATTATGATTGTAATTCGTGTATGTATTTAACTTTTATTAAGATTGGAGCTAGTGCCAATATATTTATTTCGTTTGTTGTTTGTGTATATTCATAAAGAACGACCTTTTACTAATGTAAATTTACAATCAATATATACAAATTAAGTGTATAAATATGGGCATGTGATTTGAAATCTTTTTGGGACCACGTGATCTGCGCAGAAATATTTATACGTATATATGCATGTACGTGCGCAGGTCACGTGGTACAAAATATGTTTATAAGTTTGCCAGTATTAGAAGAAAATAACGTCGTAGGAAATTGTGAAATGTTTTAGCAGTCCATATTTGCAACTGATTTATTTGAAAAAGTTTGTCCATATGTGGAAGCCTAATTAAAAAAATAATATAAAGTATGGAATTGTGCGAGCTCGTTTTTAGAAGTTTTAAAATGGTGGCATAGATTCAATTTTAGTTTTGTTTTTATAAGTGTGGCGACGAGTCTTAAAAAACGTTTCGTATCATTGCTCTGTACTAATGTTTAGCTTACTATTGATACGAAAATTGAAGAATTGCTCTGTGGTCTTTCATTCGTCTGACGACTTGGATCTAAGATTTTATCAAGTTTTCCTAATTTTTTTGCAATAGTTAATGAACGAAAAATACATTTATATTAGTAAAAGGTGGATCCAATCATCAGAGCAGATAACCTGACTTTGTGAGTGGGTATATATTTATGTATTTTGGATGTAGTCAACCTACAAATATCCTAGCGTAAGGCTCAATATTTGGAGATATTTTTATTATTTTGCATTTTTTTATTAAACTCTTGCTAAACTTTGAATTGTTTTATTTTATTACCTATTTTATTATTATAAGTATTATTATTTAATCTGTAAATAGTAAGTCCCTATAGGATACTGGGATTCATAATTATTTATTCTTGGTGAATTCGCCATGATGGCCCATCCTGAATTTATCAGAAGGGGATTGTTAGTAATGTAGACTGTGCACTCATTGCTAGCAATGTACCATGTCAGATATATCTTAACGCTGTTCCCTCTGGAAATAATCCTGATGAATTCTTGGTGAATATGTCACGATGGGCTAGTGCTATTTGCACTCGCCCCTATCGTCCGGTAAAGCTGTAAATGGCCAGCACCGGTCAACAGCATTAGAGTAGTCTGAAAAAAGGATAACTGAAAATAAAAGACAATTCACGATACGCCATCTACGTGCGAGGAATCGAACTCACAATCATCGGAAGTAAAGCGGTATGATGTCGCTAGATCCCTGAGCCTGTGATTAGAAACTTTACACGCGCCTACACTAACGTTCTGCGCACCCTTAGATTAAATTGCGAGTCACCTTGTAAAACGCGGTGCGATTAATAAAGAAGAAAAAGATCTTGTTAATTGATACTGCGTGTTGACTTTTCAATTGGTGTAGTTGATCATTACAGCCACAATTAACAGATTCGTACATCGTTTAGAGCGTGCCGGTATTACGCGTTTTACTAAGAGTCATGGGCACGAGAAACGTCAATGTAACTGATAGGTATAGTATGCACCACCGCTAATTAATATCACGATATACTTTAATCCTTACCCATCCCGCAAACACGCAAGATAAAGTCCGTATTCTATTAAACAGAGTGCTCTGAGCTCTAATTGTTTGGATTAGTACTAGGCGTAGGTTGAATTTCACCATCATACCATCAGGTTAGCAGTTAGCTTGTTAGGCCCCTATGGTATAAAAACACGCGTACTAAACCCAAACACACAGACATGTTTATTTTATAGACTATTATATAAATAATTTTGCCTGATTTGAAATAAAATAAAAATTACTCACAAAATGTGCTCTTACTGAGTATCTCAATTGTAATATCTTAATTATAATGCAATAAATAATTCGAAAGTCACAGTTTTGATTATTGACAATAGCAGTCTTAATTCCGGAGAAGTAGCCTTCAGAGATAGGTACATTGAAATTGTTCTACGGCATTTATCAAAATTACACTCTATGTGTAAACTATGCCTTACCCAGGCATAGAGTAGATAACTTGCGATAATCTCTGCAACGTTCCTAGACTTCCGGCAACCTCGGCTGTTACGTAATCGCACAAAACTGCGGTCGCAGCCGGAAAACCGCTCACTGACTTTAGCCAAGATTCTTCACACACGGCTCATATTTACGCTGACCAACTCTAAAAATGTATTTTCCAGGATTTAATAGATAGAAAAAAGGGACGAGTAATCAGAAATCGTTGAAAATTTGAATTAAAATTATTGTAATAGGAAACAAGCTGACAGCTTACCTGATGGTAAACAGTAAACGTCGCCTATGTGTATGAACATCACATAACAGCACAATCGACATCGTTATCATGTGACACCCGTGATACCATTCATGCGTTGTCATTCGAGAGGACTGAGATGCCTGTAATTTCACATGTGTTATCGATATTTTTATTAAGACAGTAAAATGTGTACAAAGAATATGAATCTGAATGATTGAATGTCAGAACAATGGATGTTTTTAGTGAGATACTGAATTTATTAATTATTTGTGATAATGTAGTCTACATTGTCACAAATAATTACTTACTACAATTATTTACAATAAAGACATTTTTAGTATTAGAAAAGTATAAAAACTTAAAATATTTATACTTATATATTTAATCATATTAATGTAATAATTAAGTAAAGTATTGCCAACATTGTGTTGTCATCTCAATAGTCATTTACCTGATGTACCTTTATTGACTTAAATATTTTTTCTTATATCTATATCTAAGTAATATCGTAAGTAATATTAACAACATAAAAAATTAAAAACAACCTTAGTTCCAATTCTACCCTCAAGCCTATCCTGTCACTCGGATGTACGAGTACCTGCAATATGGACCAACATCGAGAATATTCTTTACGTTTTAGTGGCATACTAGAAAAGTTTCGGTAGATCACACAGAGTACCTGTCAACCTAATACAAACACTTTTGAGAAGGGGAACGTTGAAAAATGCAAAAACATTGAGAAAGTGGGGCGCGTACATCAAAAGAGATTTAAATGGCTCACTGCGGGAGCGACATAGCTTCTGTTTGTGTTCTCAAGTCCACGAAGTTGGAGGTAAAACGCTTATGATTGAAGCGTTGTGGAAAACGGAATGCTATAAAAATAATATCCCAAGACAATTTACACAGCGCCGTTTAGTCCCCAGTTAAGCAGAGCTTGTATTACGGGTACTAGGCAACTGATACAAATACATATATACATTTTGTTTTGTAAATACACACATAACAAACCAGATCAATCCTTGTTATGAAAAAGGAATCGAACCCGCGACCATCAGAAATAAGGCGGTGTGCTAAACCGCTAAACCACCGACGATGTCGATATATGTATAATTGTATGTCTCACTTAGATACGACGCCAGTGCATTTCTATGCAAGTTGGTTAAAGAGTCGGATAACTTTTACTCTATACGAATATGAACGCGTGAAGGTTACCGAGATCTCCACAATGTATTGTGTGTCATGTATACATGAACAGAAGGTAGTGAATCTCTTATCAAAAAACACAGGTCTTTTACTATATCCAGAAACCGAGAAAGGAGTCGCTGTTATATAAGTGCTAACTTAGGTATTTTAATAGTACAAAATCATGGATAACAGTACTTTATCCAGAAAGGAATGTAAGTACTTTTAACATATCTTATACAAAAATCCTTATACCATTGCAGTTATTATAAACAGAATAATGTTATAAGCTGAGAACTATCGCTTGTTGAGGGGCTCTACATTAAGGGTTGGAATTCATAAACTCCTTATTTTCCCTAAGATATAAAGATTAAACCCGCGCCTAATTACATTGCATTTTCGCTTCATTAATCTACTAATGTCGAAAAGATGTATATCTTTGTTCATCTTCACCAAATTTCTTACAAAACAAGTTATTATGTAATCTTTTAGATCTCGTATCTCTTTCTTTAAATACGGTTACATGAAATAGGAAATGAGATAGAGCGTAGCTTTGGCAACATTGAAGTTTGTTGGTTATATGCTATTAAAAGGGGATTTGCGTGAGTAAAACGTGTTAATTGGTCTCTTTTCAGTTTCCAGCTGTTCCCGTTTCTTTTATGACGGCAGGCGGATCTCAGATATCTAGGCTTTTACATTAAATACTTGTTTTTTTAGTTTTATTTTGAAGATGTATGTCTCGTAACGAGACTTTATACAGTTTTTTTTAATGCATCCATTAAAAAAAACTGTACAAAGTATCATCATAATGGAAGGGTGCACCCGCCTGCGCTAATGGCTGGCGGGGCACCAGAGGAGGATGATAAAATGAACATAAGGTCAGGACAATTAGCCCATCGCGACATTTCACCTGGTATTTGTCACGGTGGGTTCCGGAGGGAACTGCGGAGATCAACCTGACATGGTGCATTGTTAGCAATGGATCCACTAGACCATTACTAACAATCCCCTTTCCCCCCATTTTATACAGTTTTTTTTAATGCATGACAATGTAATGGTACACCCGCCTGCGCTAACAGTGTACGCTGGCGGGGCACCAGTGGAGGATGATAAGATGAACATGAGGTCAGGTCAGTTAGACCATCGTGACTAATTCACCAGGAATTTGTCACGATGGTTTCCAGGGAGAACCGCATGGAGGTTGACTTGCCACAGCACACTGCTAATGGGGTCTTAGTCCCCATTACTAATAATCCCCTCTCCCCGAATTTCTCTACGTGTCTCAATGATTTCTGCCGATATCTTGTCGATACCAATTCTTACGTCGTGAGCTGTGCTCAGGGTTAAAGGATGAGATGTGGCAGTGGAACTAAACTATATGAAGGCATGATAACTTAGCCCTTAGGAATGACAACGCATAAATTATCATTGGCCTCACATGACGTTGTGATGGGTCCTGTTCATGTATATATACGATCATTGTTATTTTCCTTCATCCATCCGTTTGTTTTGCTAAATCCAATTCGGTGACTTCATCTACATGGATAGAGTTAAAAATTGAAAGTTACCAGAATTTTTTACTACCAGATTCGATCCTAAGATATTTAAAGCACTAGGAGGTAGTACATCACAAGGCCATGACGTTTCCTGCACTATTGCGGACTATTTATTATGCTAAGCCTAAACGTAAGCGGCTTGAGATGGAATCAATTGCATCTTGCCTGTACTTCCTTTGAGGAATTAAGCGGTTACAAGACGACTATAATACAAGAGGCTTATATACCACAGACTCTCTAATAGGTAAGTAATTCTTGATAATCAATGTTGAAAGAATTGTGGCTTTGCAAATCGAGACTTTCTTAGGTATAGAAAATAAAATCATGACAAGAAGAGAAACAATCTGTTTTAGAATTAATGTTTCATCGTTTCACGTATGAAATTTTCAGTGTTTATGTCGTATAGTATAAGACTATTTATTAATTAAATAGTCATAATTTTAGGTTAAAGAAAGCAAATAAGAGGTCTAATAATTTGGCATATATTTTTCCATACGCGTTCCATATAATTTTATTAAATAATTTATTAATAAAATAATATATAGAGCGGTGTATATGCTTCATTTGTCTATAAATTATATTATATATTTCAGCAATAGATGGTATTTACTAATTTGCATGAAGTCGCAGGCAAAAGTAGTTTTAAAATACGTTGTTATATCATATTGGTTTCATCTGGTGATCCTATTATCATTCACTATTGCCTCTCCAGCATAAATCATCAGTATAGGTACCAGTAGTTAGTAATTATTACTTTAGTACATATTATTAAAATAGTCAATTGGGTATTAACACGAATAATCTTATGGTAAATAAAGTATGGAAGACGCAGCGTGGGAAGGCCTCCAGCTAGGTGGACCGACGATCTGGTCAAGATCGCGGGGAGGCATTGGATGCGAGCAGCGCAGGACCGATCGTCGTGGAGATCTTTGAGGGAGGCCTATGTCCAGCAGTGGACGTCTTCCGGGCTGCGATGATGATGATGAAATAAGGTATTTACCTCTCGACGTTTCAATCAGCTTGTACCAGCTTTAATGCTGCTCTGTGGGGGTTTTTAATTGGTATAAATCCCACACACTATCTTGCGATCTTGACAACGGCTAGTAACGTAGTAAACACTTTATTACCTTATTCGTGTTAAGATTTTTATGTTAATTACTATCCACCTACCAAAAATTGTTTTGCCATATAAGTTAAAATCGCTAGTATTAAATAGGGGTTGATGGTAGAAGGGTTTAGGTAAAATTTAGGGTTGCATATACATACAATATAAAAACATAAAAATATAAAATTTTGTCCAATAAATAAAATAAAAATGTTAGGTTGGATGTTAGGACAACCCTTATCACTTAGGGGAATGAATAGAATAAATAGATAGTAGCCGATTCTCAGACCTACTGAATATGCATATAGAATTTCATAAAAATCGGTCAAGACGTTTCGGAAGAGTATGGTAACTAACATTGTGATAGGAGAATAGAATAGAATGGAATAGAAAATCATTTATTAAAATAAACTTACATTGAAGCACTTTTGAATAGTCATGTCTATATTTTTAATCTACCGCTCATTCGAAAAGCGGTCTCATCACAAGAAGAACGAGCAAGAAACTTGCGTGTTGCTCTTTTAAATAATTTTATTATTACTTTACATTTTTAAGTTTAAGTATGTAAATACATACCACCAATTAGCACTAATTCAATTAAATACTCAAATAGAAAAATATTGAATATATAACCAACTGGTTAAACAATTAATTAAAGAAATCAGTCATAGTGATTAGAGCAGACCAGTCCCTACAAGCAGCACCAGTTCACGAGTATGACGGATGAGCCAGCCATCACTGCGCTCGACCATATTTTAGGGAGCCCAATGACCCGGCCCACCACGCCGCCATAAGTCTGGACAAGTGGTGAGAACTTTATATATAAGATATTAAACCCGATTAACTGCAATATATTGATAGTATTTTATGTTCATCCATTAAAAAACCTTTATCAATTTACTGTATATTAACAGTAGCTGGACAAAGTGAATAGTTTGCCTCCCGTGTTCTTGGTCCAGATAGGAAATGATTACATTAAATATTTGTATGTGGGCGTTGCGTAGTATTAGGTGACTACTACAGGAAGTACGTGTACTTTATTTAAGTGCGGACGAGTGCAATCATAGTCCTTCTAAATGACGCAATCGATCGACTTGAAATATTTATGATGTACTTCTTTATTTATCAGCCGTCTTCTTTTTAATACTGCAATGGTGTTAGCATCTGCACCGGATGAAAGTAGAAACAAGTGTAGAGGGTATTTCAAGCCTTCGGAAGGTCTTATGGAGCGACCGAACCGCAACTCTTGCGTAATGGACCTCGGAGAATGCCGTTGTATATTCCCGATTAAACATCAGCATGATTTATCACTTTTTCAGATGGCACCATATAGGTCATCAGCACGTTTTGCTTTTCAGTTATATAAAAACTAGCTGTCCCGGCAAACGTTGTTTTGCCTTAAAATAAAAAAAAAAAATTAGGGGTGGACTACCCCTAACATTTAGGGGGATGAAAAATAGATGTTGGCCGATTCTCAGACCTACTCAATACGCTCACAAAATTTCATGAGAATCGGTCAAGCCGTTTCGGAGGAATATGGGAACGAAAACTGTGACACGAGAATTTTATATATAAGATCTTGCGAATAAAGACTTGACAACAATATTTTTTTCGTGTGTTCAAGCAACTGTAATATTTTGGTTACATTTATGTGGGAAATGTATTATTAGTAACTACCTAAATAATAATACGAGTGAGGACAATTTTAACATAGTTCGGTGCGGACCTTTATTCGTGTCCATGTACTGGATCGGTGGGTGGCAAATGGACTAGAAATATTTAGAGCTGTCTTTGTTAAAAAAAATAAGATGAAACAACTTTACATTATAATAATTATGATTAGGTAGGTGTTCATAAAATAATATGTGATGTTAAATGTTCCCTCTATATACGTTTACGTGCTAGCTGTACCCGCGGTATTAGCGGCATATTTATAGCATATGTATTATTTTGCTATATAAGCTATATTACTGAAAATCCGTTCAGTAGTTTTTGCATGAAAGAGTAACAAACATCTATCATGTATCCATGCATGTTTTTTCGCGTTTATAATATTAGTAGGATTCTGTGGCTACATTATAATGTATCATATAAAAACTCTGAATATGAGACACACGTTATTACATGCCGACCGTCATACGTAACTAATGGGTTGCCATTTCGTAGGACTAAGATAATTATCTAGGATAATTAACACGTTGTCATCTAGTCCCAAGCTTGCGGTATGGGTACTAGATAATTTAATATATATAAATAGATACTTAAATATATATTTTTTTGGAAATACATGTATTCGCTGCCTTTTCTGCCTTTTCTCTTCGACCTGAACATAGCTCACAACTGTTTGACGCCTAAAATAGGTAAGACTGAAAACGACTATTTACAAACCCTATCTCATTAAAATCTGCTATTTTACATCATACAGTAAATACCGTATTTAGTCCTGTACACATCTACTACAGCTCTATGTATTTTATGTTCTCGGACACACGTGGTAATTTCATATTTAACAGCAATGGGGCACCCACACCATACATTGTGGTAGACGATGGATGTCGAACACGCGCGCATTGTCATCTAACTTCCGTGCCTTTTTAAATCTGTAGGTATAGAAAAAAAAATACGCGCGTTTTCTAGATTTTATAGTCTGTGACCTCAGTGAATCAGTGATCATTTGTGGTCGTGTTTTTGGAATGTAAATTGACGTTACGAGATCATGGACAAATTTCGTAAAAAAGGTTCGTTTTGTTTATTACTTTGTTATAAACTATGATGTAAACATTAAAACATGATTATATATAAATTGTATTTTATATAAATACAAAGTAAATAAAAAAAATCACATAGATAATAAATAAAAGTTCGTAAAATTTTGAAACGAAATATTTTTTTATTTTCTCTTGGTGGCTACGCACAAAGTTCATTGTAATTCAACAAGAAAGTTTTGTTCTTTCTTGTTTATGAATAATATTTTTTGTTCGTTTTTGTTATATTTATGAAAACTGTAAATAAAACATATTCATTAATAATAATATTTCAAAGTATTTTCATTATTAGCAAGTCAGGTCAATAAAAGGAAAAGTCAGGAAACTTTCGTCTCTTTGGCGGAAAAGATTAAATATAAATAAATTGTACAGTTTTATATTACGAAGAAGCAAATTGTAAGTATATTATATATTGGTCTACAAATACGTAATATAATTATATGCTTTCCTATCTTTATTCCATGGAACAAATTTTTGTTCATAATAATTTACTATTGGAAGGATTTATACAAAGTTACTTGCGACCTGTTACTTGCTTAACCTGATTCTGCCGCCCCCATATGTGTTTTGGTTTGAAGAAAGAGATATTACAGCCAAATTACAGTGCAAGGAGGCATAACAAAAAATCGTTCAGAAACTTGCCACAATAAATTTTATAACTGTATATATTTTTACTTATATATAAACTCTGTATTACATTAAACATCTACAAGAATTATGTTAACAAGAGATATTGATATACAAAAAGCGGTGTTATCGTAAGCAAGCAATTACATATTCCATTATTATTATTATTTTCTATTCTATTCTAGTACCATCGACCACCCTGCTAATCGTTTCTCCTCTACGCAAAGGTTGTCTGGAAGAGATCTCAAAAGTGATAAAACCACCTTTTGTATGTACTATGTTAATTTTAATTCTTGTAATATATCTGATGCAATAAAGAGTATATAAATAAATAATACCACCCAGTTATATAAAAAACAGCAAATTTTATATATTTATGTGTCGTCTTAAATTCGGTGATACAGTTAAGTGCCTATCCTAATTTTCTTTTATGGTACAACTTTTTGTTTTAAGATTGCTCATAACAAAGACAATAACTAGCAGGTGCATAAAAACCCTATTAAATATTCAACTATAAAAATGGTCGCGTGCCGATCGATGGCTACGCTGCCCTACTTCCATAAGTTTCGAACTTGCAGCCTACCTAGTCAGCTTATATAGTTTTTAGTGAGCTTACCTATTTTACACTTAGTAGTAGTTAGTAAGTGCTTAGATAATTAATTTAATTTAATATTGTTTCTAGCAATAAAAAAAATAAAGTATTGCAATAATAATAATAGGAATAATAAAGTGATATTAAATAAAAATTAAGCTAAATAAATATTATGCTTGAATATATTAACAAATATTGAATAATTCTATGTTTATATATGAGTTTAGAAGTAGATCAAGTGATTTTTTTAATGATTCACAGTTACTTAAAAGTTTAATATTGTGTTTAAAGTTTTGATATTTGCAAGATACGGAATTGCTATTTTTCAAGATTAATGTAAGTACTGTGTATTTGTGTCGAGTAATATTTGTATTCATTCTATATAGAGTTGCCACTCGTAATTTTATCCCAGAACTTGTCCCAGTTTTCGGAAAATCCCATCCCAATACATCCTATGTAGTTTTTAAGCAGCATCCTGAGTTTATAAATTTAATTAAAAATTATTTTATTAAAATTTATAATATTATAATTACTTAAAATTTTTTCACATGTTTTTATTACATATTAATTTAATTATTGCAACTCCATTGCGTTCTGTTTTTTAATTGAATTGTCCTGTTATTACCCAACTTCAAATCCTGGTTTTTTTAATTTATGATTGGCAATACCGATAAACGTCTCCTTTATATATAAAGAGCAATGCGGACATCACGTTATCACGAGACCCCCATGATAGTACTATGGTGTTTCCATTCCGGATTATTACATTGGTTACTTTTATTTTTACTAAACGAACACAATTTTTACTTTGTTGTTTTATTTATTGTTATACGTTTCGTGCACATTTGAGGAAAACAACGATACAATTAACAACAACATCACAAACAAATATCTTGTATTGAATGTTTGAATCGTCGATTTTGTTTTTTATACCGTATTTATATTCTTATACCTAAATAAATACGTACATATATTTAATTAACATTTTTCTGGACGTAAATATTTTATACTTAAAGTTTTGCAGTAAATAATAATAAAAGTAATATAATGTAAGAAAAAAAGAACTTATAAAGGAATGTTATATCTAATATTTCTTGATCATTGTTCTTGCGATCAGTCAACATTGCGAATGAGAGGTAGAATAAAGAAAATGAGACTATTCAAAATCCTTATATTAGGATTATTTCAATAAAGATTATTTCTAATATCCTTTTTGTTAACATTACCTCTAATCAGTTTTTCTTCTAGCGTGTCACCGCGGCGTTGATTCTCAGTGGAGGACTTTTAGTATAGATGTTTTGCTAAAAGCAATTGTAGGACGGTAGAACGTTGTGTTAATAGAAGTACTGTTAACACAAATTTCTACTATTCTACAACTGAGCATAATAGTTACCATGCATATAATATACTGATTGGCACTACCTTTCATTGTTACAGAATTAGAAATGTTTTTCCTTACGGCCATGTTCCTTGTTGGTGCAGTTGTGACGCAGAACATCACTATCGATTGCATATCGTGCATCAAAGTCAACGCTACGTGTTTCAACGTGTCCTACCTGTTTGACATGAACGCTACCTTCCGAACACATATTGTTGTTCACAAAATGGGATTACTACGCAGTGAGAACACACTTTTCTACAGTTTCGAACCGGAAATTGCCGATAAGGAATATTATAAGGTTGCTTACGTTAATTTAGACAAACCAGATGTTCAGGGAGAAATTTCCGATGAACATATACCGATACTCAATTTCGGAACGTTTGATATTGATCAAGACAATTCTATTGTTTATTTGGGCGGCCATGATGGTATTTTCACTTATGGCGGTACTAAGAAATTAACACCGTATAGTTCTAGAGGGGACACAATATTAAGTCTTTTCTATAAAGGATTCGTTTATTTCGTCAAATCAGATGACAATAGAATCATTTCGAAAAAGGGCGATCAATTTAATAGTGTATTAGAGTATGAGCCTATTAAGAATTTTGTTATAACAAAATACGATGTTATTGTATTTTTAAGTAACTACGGATTGTTTTTGCACAAAAAAGGCGAAACCATTTGGTTGTCTAAAAATGCTTTCTTCAGAGGTCTGACTATTGATTTAGATGACACAGTTTATGCTTGGTGGATTGACGGCATATACAGAATTGTTATTGAAAAGAATCTAGCCGAATCTAGTATTGTAAAAGTGGCCGATATACCTGGCATAGGAGCGTTGACTTTCGATAACGATAATAACATTATATTCAGCTCGGATAGGAGCGTATTCAAAATGACAGAAACGAATATAACGAAATGTTGAAACGATTATTTAGTTCTTGTTTGTAAGTTATTTGTTAATGTATTAGATCTTAATATAACTTTGTAAAAAGTTGTCTGGGTACCTGAGTCTCGCCTATTTCAGCCTCAAAGCTGCATGCTTTGTAAAATGTGCTTCGGTAGAAAGGTAAGATAAGGCAGTGATATTACAGATTACGAGGCATGAGATCTTAGTCCTTAGAATGGCAACGCAAGGATATGACATGATAACGTATTGTATGTGCTGTCCGTATATACAGGCGACGGTTACCACTTACCACCAGGTGGACCGTCAGCTTGTTGGCCATTTCAACTCTACAGAAAAATATATAATATATTTGCCATAACGTACATGTAATATTTCATTAATAGGTAAGAACTGTTGTGAAGAAAATTTTGTGTTAAAGATATAAGAATGTAAAATAAAAGATAATATAAGTAATTAACATAGTAATATTAATGAGGCGTAAAAATTACTTAATGATACAAATGTAACTTTTAATTTTAAATGCTATAAATATTAACAATATAAATGAACTTACATAATGATGGTGAAATCATCATCATTTCTTGCTATCTGCTTTGTTGTATGAAATCATTGTATGACTTTATTTATTTAAATTTTTTTGGTAATGTTATTCTCAACAGTATAATGTAATTTAATACTTAAATAATAATATATGTACTTTAGACGTAATTAAGTATTTGCCTAATAATTATATTTGGTCGTATATTTGTAGATATAAAATTTAAAAATAAAGTATTTGTTAGTAAATTATTACTTTCCTATATATAACATGTGTAAAGTTTATATTCCCTTACAATGCAACAGAAATATTTTTGATTTTTTGTATTATAGACTTTAATATTCATAAAGTGAATACAGGATCGATATTAGATTAAATAATTTTCGTTTAAAGAAAAATAACAAGCATTCTTGATGTAAATCGTCAAGAATGCTTGTAACATAAAAATTACAGATGATCTAAAAACCTGCTTCTTTCTGAAGTGGGTTTAAATAACAATTTTAATTGTATTTGTTCAATTACCAGCGGGTATATTGACACAAATAAATATAGAACAATTAACCACAGCAATTGGAGTACTCGGCGATTAAGTGGATTGTGTAAGAGGTATAGGTATACAAGGACGAGGCTGATACGAACGCTAGACGACTATAAAATACATTTAACTGTAAAGTTCAAGGTTTACTGGGTTTTCTCACGACATACTACCGAATATGATTTTCTTACACGTTCACAGTGTATAATGTAATGGGTATATTGCTTCAGGCACGAGAAATATTTTATTGGAGGTGTGCTTGATTATTTCATTACAAACTAGCGACCTATACAGGCTCCGTAAGGATGCATTACACATTTTTGAATTTCTCAGCATCTACTATACTAAAATATGCATGTATTATATATATAAACCTTCCTCTTGAATCACTCTATCTATTGCTGAAAACTACATTTAAATCCGTCGCGTAATTTAAAAGTATAGGTAAGTGAACAGACAGCGATAGCGACTTTGTTTTAGGTTATGTAAAGATAACCTCATTAAAAGAACATTTCTCCCCATCATTCTGACTGGTTGGTTTCAAATTAATTTCGAGACATTAATAAAATCATGAATAACACCTCCAATAAGCGATTACCTACATACTGTCTCAAGGGAAACCTGTCTTCGAATATTCACAAATGAAATGAGAAAAAAAACATGATAAATGAAGTCGGCAAGCTTTGTATTGGTTTAGAAAACGTGACATTTATTGTGACGGTTTCGGGGGAAAACTAATGGAAGATAAGAAGATATATGTGAAAATAATAATGTGAAAATCATATTTATATGTCAGATATATACAGAGGCGAGACTTTATAAATGAGGTGTCGCAGTTAGGATGTGTCAAACCGATTATACCGATATCGAATTGAGTAATAATCGATATTTACAATATTCTATTATTAGGTAATGATATAGAAAACATAGGTATGTCGCTAATATGTTCTTCTTTCGTTCATATTTGATAAGCCGCGCTCTTGTCGGTGCAGCTTTTGGCATTTCCCAGGATTTTCCATCAACAACACGACTCCAGGTTTTTTTCTTGATCTGTTTACTATAGCTGTCTCTTGGTCTTCCCCTTTCCCTCTCTCCTTCTATTTTTCCTTCGATAAGATTATTCATAAGTTCGTAGAATAGTAAGTATCAAGTATCCCAAGATTTTCTTTAACCCTTTGCAGTACTTATTCATTTTTTATTTTATCTTTACGGCTAATTCTTTCCACCCTTCTCAACACCACATTTCAAAAGCTTCCAATTTGTCCCTTTCCTTTTGAAGCAATGTCCAAGTTTCACAGACAACCATATGTATAGTTACATATAAATGTATAAATACATATGTATACTTAAATACAATAAAACCGTTTATCCCAACTGTCCACGCACAGCCTAAACTAAACGTGTAGAAAGTTACCATTTGATATACAAGTTCATTTTACTGCGTAACCATGTGCAGGAAGACATTTAATTAAACACCACGCGTGTAAAGTCGTGAGCAACAATATATATATTAAATATATACAACTGTGTATATTTGTACGTAAAGAAAGACTGGATTTTGATTTGGACGACCTAAAAGGGTAACCGGTAGGGATAGCCAGAATTTTGCGGACAGAGTGAGTCGAGGGATAAGGGTGACTACTATTTATTTTAAGTAAAATGACTAGTGAAACGGTCCACTATTAAGAACAGAAGCTTAAGACTACTCATAAAAGTGACATATATAAATAAAAATTTCATTATAAAAACGATTTTTCCGGGCAAACAGGTAACTTCTCCGCTAGTAAACACGTTAAGATTTTGACTTGATAGAAATAACTATTTACTTGAAAATCAGAGTATATAAACTCTGTCAAGATTGTCAGACAAGGAAAAGACTATAATTTTTCAAGGCTCGAAACTGTCTAACATTTCTCTTGGAGAACTTGGAAGTCAGGCTCTCGGGTGCCTACCTGTGCAAACTTTCACAAACTTAGATGCATTTGTAACGTCTGCAAATATATACTTAACTATTAGGCAGCCTAGTAAATAGTATATACTAAGACAACATACTGTGAGGACCTCGGTGGTTTAGTGGATTAGCACACCGTAAAGTCGCGGGTTCGATTTCTCGCACGATGAAATGATTATATAGATTATATATTTGTTAGTCTATAAGGTATTCATAACTGAAGTGAATTGAAAAGGATTGAAACTGGGTATAATAAAATAAACGAGGAATATAAAGGAAAAGAAAATAAACTTATTTTTGTCTATAGTTTATTTATAGTACCTAAATGTAATCAAATAAAATTTATTGCATCGAAACAAAAACAACATATTACATTTAGAAAATAATAGGATCATTAATATTATATTTCTTAGGAGAATTAAATTTTTTTTGTTGTACTATATAAGTTAACTTATAACATATACTTTATACACATGCGATGTGTCCTTTATGTTCTATAAGTCTCAATATTACCTACATAATGTCCTTGGCGTCCTTAACTTATTGCGTAGTACAGTGTTAAATGTATGAAGAAGATAGAAAATCCTTTATTCTACTTTACATAATTTTATTTTAATAGTCATAACAATTCTTTTAATCTACCGCCCATTCGGAAAACTGTCTCATCACAAGAAGAACATGTGTGTTGCTCTTTTAAATAATCGTTGTAAGTTTACATTTTTCAAGTCGAAATCTGTAAGTTTATCCAAAACAAAAGACGATGAATCTTTTCTCTTACATACATGTTTAGATATGTATGTGTTGTCCTTATTGAGCATTGCTTTACGTGTAGACTCTCCAACAGTCGTAATCTTCACGGTGTTTGAATCGCGTCGGTTCATGAATATTTGCCGCTGTTTTGCCAAAAGGTAATTTCGGCTTCACGGCGATTATATTATTAGGAACGATAAGCGATATACCACTTTATTATCGTTCCCCTCGCGCCCATCACTCTCTGCTTCGAAATTGACTCGTATTTTTATGGCCAATGAAAAATGCGGAATTAAAACTTTCCCGCGCAACAATGTCTGACGTTATGATAGCCTCGCATTTACAACAAAATACAACTATTATATATTTTTTTTAATAAATAAGTGACAATTCAATAGATGGAAATTAAGTAGTGTTAAAGACTAGATCACTGATAGATATAGTTTGGATTTAAATATATATAATTGGTATATTTGATTTATATGTTTTATTTCATATTTATTTATAGATTGATATATATTATATGTACTTGTGTATGTATATGCATGTGTTTACATGTGTTTGCTTTTAGTATATGTATATTTTTTTTGTACTATTGTTTTTTTATTGATTATAGGTATATGCACCACCTACAATTATTTTCTGCACAACCTGTGGTTGACTGATAGAAAATGCCGTAAGGCGTTAAGTCCGCCATATGTACTTATATATATTTACCTTGGTATTTTGTGCATTGAAGTTATATAAATAAATATAATTAATGTCTGACGGATAACCTCGTATGGACAACAAAATACATGTTCTTATTTTTTTTATTAAATTATTAACTGGATAATTCACATGGTCACACATATCTAAATAGTCGGAAACTAAGCAGCATTAGATATTAGATCTTTGATAGATAAACTTTTGTTTTAAATGTATATGATTATATCAGATAGAAAAGCACTTAAATTGATGCCAATAAACACATCTTTGTATTAGGTTCCTAAATATAAAGTTCAAAATTTTGTTCAATTGCCGATCAAAATTGTTCATATTGTGTAATATCTATGATATGAAGACGTCTTAATAATGAGTCTTTCTACTCGATTCCAGCGAAATTCGAATTCTTATACATTTTTTTTATTAGTATTCTGTAATCTAATTACAAAAATAAATAGAAATATTGTTTTAATTAATATATAAAAAATCAATTAAAATAAAATAACAATCCTTTATCAAACTATATACTAAACACTAAGGTCGTAGCTTTCTATGATTCTATGTCTATACAGACTTAGTTAAGAAGAATGTATAAATTCAATTTATTCCCCCTAGGTTAACCTCCACGCGGTTCCCCCTAGAAACCGTCATGTTAAATTCCTGGTAAATTTACCACGATGGGCTAACTGACCTGACCTCATACTCATCTTATCATCCTCCATCGGTGCCCGCCAGCGTATACTGTTAGCTAAGTCGGGTGCACCATTCCTTTGTTATCCAATATAAACTTTTTCCTCTTCAATCAAAAACTAAACAAAACAAACCAATCCTTATCCATACTTACACGTGTTACCTACCTACTCATATTAAGAAAATCTGGTTAATTAAGGCTTGTTAAATATTTTAGAGAGTTATTTTAATAGGCTTAAGAGTACACCGCGTGTAAGTAGATATTGTTAAGAAACATGACTTGTTTGTTTTAGCAGTGGATTATAGCTTGTTATTCAAGGTTGCCAAACTTAAAAAATTTAGTTTTGTACGAAAAATAAAAAAACATCGTATATTGGGTTAATTCGGCTCTATAACCTCATATGTTATAATTAATGTGACGGATTTCCGAAGGGCAAAATATCGTACTAAATCGTATAAGGATGAAAATGTTTAAAATGAAAATTACCCATTACCAAAAGTATCGTAGCTATACGGATTCTACTTACCAAATTTTGGAGCAATGGGGTATAAACAAAGGTTGAAATTTACGTTTATTTTTTTAGTGGATAATAATGGAATGGTGCACTAGCCTGCGCCAATGGTTTACTCTAGAGGAGAACCAGTGGAGGATGATAAGATGATATCAGGTCACTTTTTAGCAAATTCAACAGGTATTGATAATTAATTATTTATTTATATATGTTAATCTATATAAATAAATAATTAAATTATTAACCAACTGACTATTTTCTCCTCCTCTAATTAATATTATAAATATGAAGACATATGTTATTACCCATTATGTTTAATTCCTCGTGAATTTAACATAATAGTTTCAAGGGAAACCGCGTGGAAGTCACGCTGGCATGGTACATTATTATGAGGTCATACATGGTATGTATATATTTTATTATTACTAAATTTGAGGACGTTGCTTGCGTTTACTATTCTACATTACTTACAAGATTTTTTCACGAGACTAGGATTTTCAAGAATATTAGGGTTTCTTAAGGGTCGGGCACGCGCACGTAACACCCCTGATCTCTTAGCGTCGGCGATGGCTACGGTAACCGTTTACCATCAGATGGGCCGTATGCTTGTTTGCCACTGTAGTAGTATAAAAAAAATTACCAGTGCCCTCCATTACGATTACCAGTCCTCCCCCTATACGTATATTATGTGAAATAACTACCTTTGATTTAGTTGAACATGCTTTATAAATTTTAATAAAAACTTCTATAGGTATTTGTCTCTCTTAGGCTTAATCGGCTTATCAGATTTAATCTGTGGACGTTGTAATAGGAAAAGGGGATTATACCTTGAATTGCTAGCAAGTTTAACTAAGCTACTTTTTCTACTGAAAATCTCTGAAGTAGATGTTTATAAAATAAAAATCTGATATAAGAAATCGCATACTATATTACTTATATATAATACTATACAATAAAAATAACTCGGAAATTTTGGCATAATGTTGCAATATTATAATGTAATAAAATTGTATATACAAATTAATGCACTAATGTAATTTCACACACACGCAAAATATTATTTAGTAACTTTTCTAGTGGTTTCATTAAAATTTCTGAATAGTAATATAGTTCATGTATGAACGAGCCCACTATTGCACATGTATTGCACATGTACTGCACAGCAAACAAATATTTATACACAATAGGTGCTACATATATTTCTCTTTATGTGGCTGCTTTGAAGCCAAAACAACGGCCGCTCACGTGATCCTGGAGTGCGTGGAAATGGTCAATCGACGTACTTAAATCCTCGGAACGGTGAGGTGGTTACGTGAACCCTGTGAAAACATCACAAAGACACCAGGAGGCTTCTGGACTTCTGGGTTTGTCTGTACTTTAGTAGTCTCGGCTCTACACGCATAACGGCCTAAATAAGAGAGGCTAACTGCGGTAAACAGAGTCCAGCATCTTACTGTAATAATCGTAAAAGTTTGAGAATATGGATGGATAGAGCGACTGAACGACTTTTATTGAAACTTTATAGTAATATAGCTTATAATAAGAATTACAAATAGGCTATATTTTTTATTGAAATTTAATGCGAGTGAAACCGAGAGCACAGTTAATACAGTATATTACAATACAACACTACACAGTTCCCGTCTAGTCATCCCATATTATAGACATGTTTTACCTTAGTTAAATTCTTGTGCTGATTAGGCACATTGATTGTGAAATAAAAATTATAATCTATGAAATTTATAATAGTGTTCTTGTTGCTAAGTAACAGTAACAGAAACAGATTAAGTAACAAACTAAGTAACAGAAAATCAGCGCTGTGGTATAACTATACTACAGTATAAATGCTGAGTGGGAGTCATATTCAGCGTTACTAGTATGTTTTAGCTTTTAAGTTGTATAGTAAATAAGAATACTGTAATGCTGAATAAGTGTCTTTGTTATTATTATTATGTCTAACGTGACTGATTGAGCTGGTATGGGCATGTTATGCGGAGGAACGAGGATCATGTCTTATGGAAAGTGTATAATATGAATGTGCATGGATGTAAAGGGAGGGGACGCCCTAAGAAAAGATGGATGGATTGTGTGAAAGATGATATGAATAAAAGAAGAGTATGTTCAGATATGACGACCGATAGAGAGCAGTGGAAGAGAATGACGTACTGCGCCGACCCCAAATAATGGGATAAAGGCAATGCAATGATGTCTAACGTGAAACTGTGATGAAAATCAGATTAAAATATATTTACTGTCGCCTATCCGAATATATCCATCAGTGGATTATGGAATGAACTACCTGCCGAGGTTTTCTTACTAGACTATAGCATGGGGTTTTTCAAGAAGGATATATTAAGGTTTCTTAAGGGTCGCCAAATGCACGTAACAAGTACACCCCTGGTGTTTCAGGCTGCGGTGACCATTTACCATCCGATGCTTGTTTGCGATCATAGTAGTATAAAATAACTGTGCTTTTCTATAACCAGACAATTTCCGTTAACATTATTTCCAATAATCATGGCATGTAGAATGAACAGGTGATGTGTAAATTCAGATTCAGCCGAATAGCGTTTAATAAGCTAAGCCTTTGGTTATTGGATGTAACTCCGGACTCGGAAGGAATCCCAGGATGCAATCGCGCGGAACTAATGCGGATTGTGAGCATTATTCCGTTTAACTGGGATTTAGATGTGTACTCTTTGATCAACAATACCACTAGATGACTCGAAGACTTCGAAGCGAAAATGACAAGTAAGCGAATAGCGCCTCACTTATAAAGTGAGCTTGTATTTTAAGGAAATTATATTTTTATTCTATTATTAAACAACATTTACGTAATTAAGTAATTTCTGACATGGTAGTGATGGAGTATTGCAGTGTGTACCTGTAACGGATCAGTGGACTGTATTTGTGTCTAAATGTTGAAAACACGTAGATTATGATGGTAAAATATATCACAATGCAGCTACGAATAAAGGAACATGACATAAAAAAGGAAGAGTTCTAAAAATATAAATTTATAAATGTCAAAAGAGTTCGAGGCGGTCTGTCGTCAACAGTCCCCAATTATTTTCATATGTAAGATCTCGTAAGAGGTAAATAAAGTAATATAACACAAATGTATGTGTGTAACACAAGTACATGAGAACCGACCCCAGATATACACTAAGAGGCCAATATTATATAATAGAATACGGCCAACGTTCGAAGTTAAAATCTTTATAAAATAATAATAATAATAATAATCTCAAGATAATTCACACAGCGCCGTCTAGACCCAAGTTAAGCTACCTAAAGCTTGTGTTATAGGTCCTAGACAACTGACAAAAATACATAGATAATTTTTTTTCGTAAAAACATAAATATTATACATAGAAAATACCCAGACCGATACAAACAATCATACTCATGAAAAGAATTATAAACTTTGTGTCAATTTACATTGTTGTCTGACTGGTGACTCCGGTGAAGAAATAACATTAATCCGAGAGACAGCGGTAGGTTCGCCTTCTGTCATATCGGATTCAATATAAAGACTGACTCGAAATATAGGAGTCAGCGAAAGATGATGATGATTTCCAGTTCTATTATATTTTATTTTTTAAGGCTTTTTAGTTTTAGTTAGTATTAATTTTAATAGTAATATATATTTTTATTTTTAAGTTACAGAAATATGTTATGAAGTAATTTACAATGCGTTGTTGTCTGTCACAATGTTTATTTAATATTAAAGTTCTGTATACAAAAAATATATAATAAAATTCTTTAGAAATACAATATATGAACTATAAAAGTATATGGCCAGTACGTCAGCAACACAATGAATTAATTATTTTATATTTCCTTTTTTGTTAGTCGGTTCTAAAGTAGACACTAAAATTAATTCTAAATGAATATATTATGGCCATATATGAACTTGATAGTAAGTAATTATGTAGGTAAGTCGTTTATTTGCATTACAGACAGATATAAATAAACAATTAAGCCACAGTGATGATACCAGCAGGCAGCGCTGTAATATGCCTTTTTACAGTAGGCATGCTTTTTTTTATTATATGGTATGGGATTTTATTATATGGTATATGATATGGGATATATAACACAATAAACATACAAGTCTTATATTATTTCGTGAGATGTTATGTTAGATCTACTTGGTATTGTTGATCAACGGTATTATACTGAAACTTGGCCGCTGTATATAATGATTTATGACGTCAGCCTAAAACAAAAGTGGTTTCTGATTGTGAAATGATAAATTCAAATGTATATGTTGCAATATATTAATAATAAAGGATTCCTTCTCAGAAACGTATCCATGAATTACGGATATACATATCGGATAAACGGAGTAGTTATTCAAGACTTGCTAACTTGTAACTTTCGATAAGAAACTTAGTCGATGCTCTTTTCAAAATAATGTACAATTTGTTGAGTAACAAAATAAATTATTAGTAATGATCAGAGCAGACCACTTACAAGAAATTTCCGTTCATGAGAAATAAGGGCAAGAGAGTCATTATTACGATAAACCATATTTTTTATGTCTAAAACTTTAAATAATAGTATTAAGTAAAGTTATTATAATCTATCTGTTCTAAGTTTTCATTTTGAAACGAATTTCATTATTATTAAGATAATTTCTTCCGGAAGGTCTATATATGTATATAATACATACTTATAGTTATACGACCTTACATCCAATATATATAATCATGCAAACTTGGCGGCCGAAAGGTTGCAAAAAAAATTAAACATGTTTTAAAGTAAAACATGAGTCCTATATACTTTTTATTCAAACATCTTAAATTCAGTTACAAGTGAATTAGTGAATCTAGTATCTTTCCAAATATTATAATTGATTCTTGTTTGCGTCTTGTAGATGAGGACTTGCTTGTGTAATTAAGAGAGATTTTCGGTTAGTTTTTTATTTGAATGAAAATGGTTTACCATAGATGCGTATTATACATATGCAATCGTTAGCGAATTTCGAATATAAACGTATAACTGTTAACGTATTTGTCTCTGGCCCAGTGAAAATCCGCCGTTGCAGTGTTGCAATTTCAAAAATACAATTTGGGCCACACATTTAGTACAAATGCGCCTGAAGTTCTAACTCAGGCGTTTTAATCAGCGTTTACAAGTATCTAGGGCCTTACAAATGCTCTATTCAGATCGAACGATCTCGAAACGTTTACAGGTAATCTAGTACCTTTCAAATGTCCTATTGGGATTGAACGGTCTCAAAACGCTTTGGAATAACTCTATAATCGTTACTTTCTAAAATTGGCCAGTTTTATGTAGGTACCAAATAAAGTTGGCATAAGATTATATCACAGATTTCCGATGGAACGGCACTGCTGTTAAATCTTATTACCATCATTATTCCAAAACGTGTAGGCGTAAAATCGCGACAATTAGGTCCTGCATACACAAACGATACAATTTCGCACGAGTTGCGCCGACTAATCGCAGCTATTAGTCGATGCGATTAGTCGGCGCAACAACTAGTAAACTATTTTAAATTCAACAATAGTTTTGTGTACAAGTTTGTTTGTGTGTGTATTTGATAGTCCAATTCTGGAGAAACCGCTACGATCTTTAAGAATTTCAAGCCAAGTCTGTATGTTGACCCATAGATGACAACATACTGTGTGAAATTTTTAAGTTAACTCGTTCGTTTTTATGTAAAACCTTAACACACAAATAGTCAAATAGATAGTTGTCATCTGGTCACGATTTTATTTATTTTTATTTTATTATTTATTTACCATAAAATTATTCGCGTAAAGAATCGATTAACATTATAAATAACTTGCTGCGCTCGCGGTTTAACCTTCGCGGTTTATTCTGATGCAGTTTTTGCGTGAAAGTGTAACCAATATACATGCATCCATCCATCCATCTATACTCCCAAACTTCCTCGTTTATAATATTAGTAACAAGTGTATTAAACACGGTAGTTTCAATATGAATACATATGAAAACTGTCAGTGAACCCCTTTGCAGATCTAACTGTAGTCGCTTATAAAGTCGTAGATGTGGAAGAGTCTTAAGGTGTACAATACTCAGTTAGGGTGGTACGAGTAGGTACACATTGTCGGCGGGGCCACAATAGAGCATTTGCCCCGCCTGATGCCAGTCACGCGCGTCTCAGAAAGGAATTCATTTGTAACGAAAAAGTTGCGCCACTGCAGGACCGTCGTCGGATAAAGAAATGAGGATAAAGTGAGCGAACTTGATCTGACCAAATATATTTTGCTAAATTTCACTGAGGTTTAAGAAGAATAAAGGATTTAAGGTGAAGTCACATAAATACCGCGCAGAAATGCTGTTAAATAGGTATAATGTTTTTTAATTTTATTGATCATTAGATTTACCATGTGGCTATCGACGCGGATTACTGCCCATGTTACATTTTGATATAAACGGAATGGGAAAATTAAGTCACCCACTCATCTGATGGTAAGTGGTAACCGTCGCCTATATATAGAACAGCACTACGGACATCACATTATCATGCAACATGTAGTATCACTTCTGCGTTGCAATTCCAAAAAAGTAAGATGACATTATCTCACTCTTCAAGCGAAACACAGCTTACAGCAAGCTGCTAGGGTGCTGAAATAAAGAAAGAAGTATCTACGTAGACGACTTTTTTTTATAATCTCTTGGTAAAATAATGTCTAATACAATATATCAAAAGTAAAGAAATTATTCAACTAAATCAATTATTTTTTTAATTGTCCGTTACATTTAATTTAATTTATTTCATTTCAATTACTACGTGATGTCCATAGTTATGTTTATGTATATGTCTAGTTAACATTCTCCATTAAGTGGTCCATCACTTCGCATTCACGTTGCCTGTAAAAGATTGCTTTAAGCGATAAGACTGCTGTTTGTTAAGCACATACATATATAATAAGAGTTCTTATTGCAATTGTTTATCAGCGCGTATTGAAAAGTTGATAAAATTTTATATTTATTAGTTTTATTAATAATATTATTTCCATTTCATAAAGATTTGTATAAATTCAAATTCAAGTTCAAAATATCTTTATTCATGTAGATCTACTCTTATGATATGTCAAATCTACCATCAGTTCGGAATGATTTCAAGATGAGAAGAACTGATAAGAAACTCGTATATTTAATAATATAATATAAGCATATATAATATTTAATAATTATTAACTCAGTGTTAAAACCCGAAAAAATGGCGAAATACATAATTTCGTAGCTCTAAAACTTAAGTTCTACGTATGTGTGAGTAGAAAAAAGTGTTTGAGCATTTACAAAGTTAGAATGCGCAATGTTACAAGTTGTTCAAGGGCCGACTCCACTTGCCAGTTTTCCACATTGACAGTATAATTTTAGGAACTTGCACACTTTCTTAGCTCGTGAGGGAAAACTTTTTTCCGTGAGTGAAAATTCCATTTGGTGGAAATTTCAAGGGTGTGATTATGTTCTGTTTTACCTTACTATTTATAAAGTGCTGGTCTATAAATATCTAAAAGAATGTGTCATTTAATAATAACATAAAACAAATAGCTTCCATTTAGATTTGAGAACGTAGAAATACAAAGGTATTTCGAAAAATTTCTAAAGAAACTAAAAAATATATTACATTACTCATTACTGCACAAGTGTTTATATTTGTAGAGTACATATTTGATGATTGTTGACATAGACACACAAAACGAATGGAGTCATTATAATGAAGATAGCTTCTCCATTGGGTTGGAGGGTATTTTTTTTATCGAGTACATCCGTATACGTTAGAAAATTGAGCCAAAATTGCATTGTAAAACGAATACAACACAATGATGGAAGTAGTATGAATAGTTTTGATATATTATGTCAGTCATCATCATTATAATTTAAGCCCGGAAGACGTCCATTGCTAAACAAAGGCCGCCCTCACAAATCTCCACGACAATCAATCCTGCGCTACTCACATCCAATGCTTTCTAGCGATCTTAACCAGATCTTCGGTCCACTTTATAGGAAGGATTCCCACGTTGCATCTTCAGATCCGCGGTCGCCATTCGAGGACTTTACTGCCTAAATGGCCATCTATCCTACGAGCTATTGTGCCCTGGCCATTGCCACTTCAGTTTCACAATTCCTCGGGTGTTCTAATATAAATATATATCTCAGATAGATTGAACCTAACCGGGTACATTGATAACTGTAGTATCAATAACTATATGTCCTCCCTTTTAATAAATCCAGAGTCGAAAGGAGAGCAAGTGAATCTTTGACAAAGTAGTCACATTTCATTGGAATTTGCATAACGACATGTAACAAACGATGACTATTATCGTTTAAATAATTGCCGCAATTACGAACGAATTGTGGTCAATATCCGGCAGAATTAATGCTGAAACTGAAAAAAAATGTGAAAGGTTTGGCCCTTTACAGGATTAGATAACGAAGACAAATAGTAGTAGAGATATAAAAATAATACATATCTGCATTTTTTAGCAAAAAACATTAGATATAACAAAAAAGTTTCGTTCGATTTTTTCTATCTCTTTTCTAATTTACTATTATCTAACAGATATTAAATAAATGTATTTTCTACTAAAAATATATTTCCTAACATCGACTCTAACGTTTTAGGTTTAAAGTCGGATAACTAAAAATGCATTCTTTACTTAATGTTGTTTAAGCATGCTAAATATTGGGTAAATAAATAACTCTTGTTAATTATACAATTGGCCGAAAAACAGAATAAATAAATATCTGCATATTGTAAATATCCATACTAGATATTTTATGGAATTAGGTATTATTTTACGGAAGTTCATTTCACTATTTAATGGATTTATATTATATTGTTTAATTCCGCTACAATTAGCATGACACATGAGATCACAAATATTTAATGCGGAAACTTGACTGCCGTTACGATCTTCTCTAATGGTGATCGAACTCCGCCGTTATTGAGTTTACACCCATATTGCGACACGTGTTTCGCATCTGAATGAGGCATCATCAGGCATTGAATAGAGTTCGGATATAGCTTGGACGCCTATAGTTATGTTGATGATAATGGAATGTTGCCTGCGTAACGGATTACGGTGGCGGGGCACCTGTAGAGGATAATAAAAAAAAAGTAATTTAATTGAGTTTCTTGCCAGTTCTTCTCAAGGATCTATATACTGAACTGGACGGTAGGGAAAAATAAAAAAATAAAAAAATTGACGTTCATAAGCGGCTAAAATGTCCTACATGAATAAACGGTTTTTGAATTTGAATAGTATGAAAAGGAGGTCAGATCACTTAGCCCATCATGACAAATTCACTAGGAATCACGATGGTTTCCAGGAGGAACCGTAGAGGTTGACCTAACATGGTACATTGCTAGCAATAGGATCAACAGTCCACATTATTCACAATCCCTTCCCCCGGAGGCCTATAGTTGGACTTATCAGTTAGATCAATATAAATATCAGAGACCAGAGTACATTGTACCCTTTCATATAAGTATTAATATTCGGGTTGACGCGGGGTTAAATTACGCACAAGTCATTTGGCTAGTCCATTCGTTTAATTAAACCTCTGTTTCACACACTAAATGGGCTGTAATTATAATCTCCATGAAATTAACGTCATTTTATGTTTTAAATACACAATTCTACTGAAGTCGAGTGTATTGTTGAATTAACCCGGTCGCTAAGGATTGAATTGAATTAACTACAATCTTACAATCTTAAACAATTTTTATTAAAGAAGTACTAAACATACTGTCGGTCTATCAAACAGTACAAACATTTGTATTCATGAGTATGATCGTTTATCAGTTGGGTGTTTTTTATGTAAATTATCTATGTATTTACATGAAGATATCTAAGTATTTACATCAGTTGTCTAGTACCCATAACACAAGCTCTAATTACCGTAGAACTGTGTTAATTAGTTATTTATTTTTATATATAACTAATCGTAAAAAAATTGTACATAGTAGAAATAGTAAATTAAACTATCGAATAGTATATTATTGAACATGTTATATTTACCGTGATCATGTTATTTATGCTCCTGAAATTTCGATGCTGATACAAGCGTCGGCCACCGCTGTGAGGCTTCATAGCTTTAAAACGAATGGACCGACTTTGATGAGGCTTTTTCGTAAGCTAACGCTATCATGATGGCTTTAGTCTATAATTTATGAAGATCTGTTCAGGCGTTAAAGCCTATCCAATTACTTTATAGTTGAAGAAATAATTGCACTAACAAATTATATGAAGGGTTTTTTTACTTTTTTATTTTTTACAGTATAGGTTGTCTAGTAGTTTACACATCTTTACTTGTGATAAGTAAGAAGTAGGATAACTAAAGAGGTGTAAATTGCTTTTGATTCATCGCACGATGTTAACATTTCTTTTCATGACTGTAATTGTTCGTATCGGACTGGATATTTTCTACATAATATGTGCATGATTGTATTTATGATTTTACGAAGCAAATCTCTCAAAAAATACAAGTTTTTCTTATATTAGGCATATACATATATTATATATTACTACATGCTGCTCTGTACATTGACCACGGATATTATTATCATTTAAATTTATTTATTTTCTAGTTCTAGATACAGGTTGTGGCGTTTTTTTTTAAATCCAGTACCCATTTTGTATCAAGTAAACACTGCGAAAATACCGAAGAAAGCTGCCCAATACTACAGTATTCCGTGAAACGAGGGATTTCAACCATAATTTCCGGGATCCGTAACGTACAACTTGCATCCCCGGGAGTTCAACGCTGGGCTGTAAAGTTAGATGGGATACGTTTTGGCAAATTTCGCAGTTTTCCTATTACAATATAGTTTTGATCAGGCGAAATGTACGTGTTAGGAGTTAGCGGATACATTGCTAAAGGTTACGGTTGGTTTATTGTTTCTGTAGTTCAAAAAACCTATTCAAATCAACTATTAATTTTTGTTGTATCTTAAGAGATATCTACACAAAATCTGCCCTTTTTTGTTTTATTTGGTCTGGGCTATTGTCATGGAATAAGATAGTTTAGTTATACCTCTATTTTGCAGAAAACAGCGTTCATTACCATACATTAAATTGCGTGATATGTGTACAAAAATACAGACAGACAGTCATTTTGCGTTCTGTTACACTAATAATAATATCGCCTTATTGTATTTATACATGTTTTCTTGAATATATTGTTTATGTCTTTTCTTTAGAGATGTGCTAACTCGTAATAAACATAACTCGAGTTAACTGGAATTACCTGGAATAAACAGTTTTTTTTTTGTTTTTTTTTTAATTTTTCGAAGAAATCTAATGTTTCTGGCCGCAGCTAGCCTTGAAAGCTTCACCGAACTATAGGGGGCGAGTAGAAATGGCACTTCAAAGCCGCGGAAGGATTTATAGAACGCATAATCATTTTAATGTTAGCAACATAACCGGACGAATATGCGAAAAAAAATTATGGCGACCTCCAAATCAATATTGAAACATTTGTGATGAGTGAAAATTGTATGATATAAAATGATCGGAAAATTTCATGTCATTGTCGGTTCGACGACAGAATCATGCCCTCGCTCTTTCACTTGATTCGTTCATTTACCAGTTGAATACTTCTAACTCGAGTTGGCAGAAATTCAACTCAAAGGTTAACTCGAATTCACCGCAACTCGAGTTAACACGAGTTGACACATCTCTACTTCTCTTTACTGTATGTTACAAATAAAATACATATATTCTATCTATCTATCTAAAGATTTTCAAATCAAGTTAAATCAAAAATCATTTATTCTTGTGTACATTTTAGCTGCTCATGACGGTCAAATCTTTTGTATTAATATTTTTTCTCTGTTTAGTTTAGGATACAGATTGAATTGAGAAGAACTGGCGTGAAACTCAACTGTTAGTTTTTTTTAATATCTATAATGTACAGCCGTATTAAATCGTGGCTCAAATAGTTGATGACGGCTGGTAGTCTAGCCGTCTAGCGGCTTAGCATACCGCTTTACTTCCGATGGTCGCGAGTTCGATTCCTCGCATGGTGCAAGTATTTGTATTAATGAGTATGATTGTTTGTAGCGGTCTGGGTGTTTTCTATGCATAATATGTACGTATTTAAAAAATAAAATTATGTATGTATATCAGTTGTCTAGTACCTATAACACAAGATCTGCTTACCGTAGGACTATATGGTGCTGTGTTAATTGTCTAGGGGTAAAAAACATAATCATATCCAATTTAAGTGAAACATAACAGAAGAGAATCAAATATAATTAAAAAAAGTGATGTACACAGACATATGCTAGTTCCAATTTTGTTTTATGTATCGATAGGCCGAACATGGATTGAGAGTAATATCGTCGATTGGAAACTACACTCGTATAGTAGAGACTAACACATAAATCTGATATCCCACAGGAGTACGGCGTGCTAGGTAAATAATTACGGCTGCCAATATATCTGCTATTTTGAGACACAAAAATGTATTGTTTTCTAGTATATTCTACCAAACTAGCAAAGAAATGAGAAATGTATAACGTAAAAGCATAAAAACCTCCTACAAGATTGTTAGTAAATGACGATTAGTAATCTAATTACATAGGGGAAAGGGGATTGTCAGTAATGGGGACTAATAACCCCATTGCTAGCATGGTACCATGTCAGGTTGACCTCGACGCGGTTCCCCTTGGAAATCATCTTGATAAATTCCTGGTCAATTCGCCACGATGGGCGAACTGACCTGACCCTACGTCCATCTTAACATTCTCTACTAAAATAGAGACAGGGCGATCGTTGATGCGCTGATTGTGCTAAAATAATCAGCACATAGAAAACCGGAACAGCTGATGCATCATCGGGGCGCTTTGGACTGGAAAGGCCGGAACATGCTCGCTAAATGTATAACATAAAAAAAAAAAAAAAAAGCAAAGAAAAGCAAAAGAAAAAAAGGGGGAAGGGGAACCAGAAAAAAAAATTGCCGAATTACGACAAAAATTGAACTGTGAAATTAAACAATCAATAATTAAACAAAACCTGGACTATAACAAATAGTGAACTTTGCACATAGTGTTAAAATAAGATTTCATATAATTGTATATGCAGTGTAAGAATTCATAATGTGTATTGTTACATTATGAATTCTTACATTGCACAATGTAATGAAAACTGTGAAATTAGTAGTAGTGTAAGATTTATATAATTGTATATTGGTAAATCTAATCCTCCTAATAAAGATGGGTGACACTGCATGTTGTCAACTCACCCGGCCGGCCAACGGTGGTTCTGGGCCAGACGGATAAGGTCTGCCTCGGTGTCACTGTTAGGCAAATTGTAACATCTCGGCTGGAGTTGTACAAAAGTGGAAATTAAATAAATATTATAATATTAAAGTAAATTAAAAAAGGCACGGACGAATATGTCTGTGGAAAAATGTATTTAAATAAAAAAAAAACATCCTCTACTGGTGCCCCGTCAGCGCAAACCGTCAGCGCAGGCGGGTGCACCATTGTATAATCATATATGAAAAAATAAACATAATTTAGAGTTATAGATCTCTAGATATATTGCGTAAAAAGTCCATATGTATACAATACAGAAAATCTTCTCCCTTATTATGCTGCGAACGCTGACACTACCAAAAGTGCATTTTATTTTATCTGTATATTTGTTGTGTATTGTATTTTGTTTGACTTTACTAATGTAATGTGTATATCTGTTTTTATTTTTGTTCTTATTATTACAATGCCTTGTATGTGTGTGCCATTAACGTGAATAAAAATTTTATCTATCTATCAAAATATAAGGAATTAATTTAGAAGAAATAAACTGCGGTAAGATCCAGCAATTTTCTAAGCAGACAAGTAAAATTTTATCAAAATCGGTTAAGCCGTATCCGAGAAATATGGTAACTAACACTGCGACTCTAGAATTTGATACATATATATATAGAGTTATTCTTTACTAGTACTCTATAGTTACAGTATATATCCAGCGACCATTTAAAGTCATAAATATTAAACATATCTCAGATAATCCTTGTGAAACCGCAATTTAATCCTTTACTTTCCTCTATTGTATGAAATGCTTCTTATATATAGGAATACTTGCTGAATATCAGTTTGATATTTAAGCCCACGCATCATGTAACAAGAATGGATAAATATGATTCAGAGATGAAGCTACTAAGGCCTTTTCTGGCTTCTGTACCTAACACAAAAGTTTATTTCTTTATTTTTAGATTTCCGAAATAAATAGGTATACCCATAATGGAAATGTGGAATTTTATAATATCAATAACCATTTATGACGGCCTCGGTGGTCTAGTGGTTTAGGATATTGTTTTACTTTCCAATGGTCGCGGGTTTGATTCGTCGCACGGTACTACCACTTGTATTCATGAATTAGATTGTTTGTATCGAGACCGACAACAATCTTGAAGAATATGTGTTTTCTATGTATATTATGTCTGTGTTTACAAAAAATATATATATATATAAGTATTTTATCAATTATCTAGTACCCATAAAAAAAGCTCTGCTGAGTGGTGTGCTAAACAGCAAGACCACCAACGCCGTCGATGTGTATCTTTCATACTAGTATTATAAACGCGAAAAATTGTAGGTATGGCTGAATACATCTATCCATCCATATCCAGTTTGTTACTTGTGCTGGCTTGCGTTCCTTATTCCCAAGTATTCTAATTTCTAACTAGCGGTGCTATCTATGTGCTACAAGAAACGTTGATCCCTCATCGACTTACAGCGGCTCTACACGTCACAGACGCTTTCGATACGCAACAAAACTTCTTTGCGTCGAGATGCGGTAATGGTGGCAGTGTTTCAATTCTACTGATACTGTACTAAATTAAATATCTAATAACAGTTTGTGCTGGGCTAGCCTTTAGGCAGTGACAAGTGTAGTCAAGCTTTGGAGACAAGCTTCTGCATCAGTTCTGGTGGAATTAAAGCCTTCAAGAGATCACGCTCCAGCCATCAACTGTGAAGATGTTTGCTTATTTTACCTTTTGCAAGCTAGCCATTGTACGCATCCATACTTAACCTCATTACTCTTCCATGCAAAAACTACTGAACGGATTTTGATGAACTTTATAGTACACCTAGGCTACAAATTTCATGAGGATGAAACCGCGGGTACATCTAGTTAATATGAATGATGTTAGATGAAAAGACGAATCTCAAACAGCAACGTCAAAATAAATTCCTTCGCATTTCCTGCGACTACACATCTCCCATCAATCTCCAAATATTCTATGCATACCGCTGCGGCCACCTTCGACCGCACCCTCGCATTCCCATACATAATATATCCAACATAAATCAGAGTGAAAATAAAACAAAGAATATATAAATAATAAATTATCACTCATAACTCACGGGCAGGTTGGTAGGCGTGAGGATAAATCAAGGCGCTGGAAGTATGAAAACGCTCGCCCCAAGTCCGGCCCTAAGACGACCCTGGTAATAGCGTTTTTAAACGACAAACAAACAAAAACGTGTCACACCCTTCGGATTTGAATAATAATGGTCAGTTTTACCCGCCTACTGGAAACAGCGGAAATAAACTATACTAGTGGGGAGTACCGGCTTCCGTACGAATACTCACTTTGCGAGTTTTTACTGTATGTCGTCAGCACTGTGTGTCGCGTACTATCATTGGAAAATCTAGTGACAGTAGTAGAGAAAACTGCTGGCACCTACCAACATGACATGGCTGTTACATCAGTCTGTTACACTAAATCCACTAATCGTAACGCAATGTATAAGCATATAAGCCTTCCTCGTTAAATGAGCTATCCGACACTTAATGCATTTTCAAATTCGGTAGATCCAGTTATTATCGCCTACAAACTCACAAAATTTACCTGTTAACAATATTTGTGGGTTTTGTGAGTGTAGGTGATTGTATTCAATAATGTACATTCTAATCCTCCATTTTGTCCTTCCTAGAAACCATTATTTATTTGCCGGCTTCTGTGGATTAGCGGTTAACCACATCGATTTACTTCACTTCTGGTCGCGAGATTCCTCACATGAGTATGTATTGGTGAGTGTTTGAGTGTGTGTTGTATTGGTCTGGGTGTTTTCTATGTATATTATGTATGTATTAAAAAAAATCAACAATGACTATTTATATCAGTTGTCTAGTACTTATAACACAAGCTCTACTTACCGTAGATGGTGCTGTGTTAAATGTTGAGGGTTATTTATTTATTATGGTTAATTTCTGGTGAATGACCTGACGTCATGCTGTCATATTATATATGATCATCATTATTTTGAGATAATCTTTAACTACTAATATAATCCTTACAATGTTATAAATACGAAAGTAACTCTGTCTGTCTCGCTTTCACGCCAAAACTACTAAACCGATTTAATTGAAATTTGGTACACAGATAGTCTAGATCCTGAGAAAGACATAGGCCACTTTTTATTGTGAGATAAGGGTTGTAACGGGATTGAAAGTGGGGATGAAAGGTTGTATACTAGAATCGTCATTTTTGAAGCTAGACGCTTGGAACTTATTTTTGAGGCTATTGATTGAATTGTATGGAAATCAGTATCGTCATTTTTAATTAAACTTTTTTATTTGGCCTTTATTGTATTAGGTCATTAAATATGTTTTCATTATTTGGTCAAGGCCACTATTTTCCGCGGACGAAGTCGTGGGTACAGCTAGTATATAATATATCGTACACTGGAGTCTCGCCAGCGTATATCATTATCCGAGAGAATATGACCATTCCATCATCATCAGAATAGTTCTGTTCACTGAAACAAAATATGAATTAGATTGAATATAGTGGAATAAACAAGAGGCACGAGACATAAAGAAGTTTCATTACTCAATGCCTATCCCTGTACCAAGGTATTGACCTGTTGTGAAACTGTGCTTTTATGTGTTTCTATTAGTCTAATTCCACGTTTATACGAGGAATCTAGAAACGCTCGATCGGCAATCCTATCTCACAGGACTTGGCAACAACATCCTCGTTGGAATAAGTTCCTTTCAATATAATGATTGTTAACATTCTGTTTTAAAAGTTCTACGAGGAAACTTGTGTCTCTGATCGAATAAGTTTCAAGAAAGTGTTACTTATATAATTGAAATAAATATACGCTCGAGTAAGCCATGTAATTAATACTCATTTTGCAACCGAGTTCAAAAAGGAAGAGGTCCTCATTTGACCGAAATAGACCAAATGCAAATTCTTTTTTGTAATATGTACATGTTATTCTTTTACAGGTTTCATAATAGTCAGGGTAAAGTTTCAACCAAATTAATTAAAGTATTACATAACTAGTTTACTCGCGCAACTTTGTCTGCATCACATTTACTTGACATTTATCATTATATTTCGTCCCATCTACATTACCTTTTTAAAATATAGTCTATTTGTTATTATGATGTATTTATAAGTTATATTACCGTAAAGTTTCATCAAAATCCATTTAGTAGTTCATCCATCACACTCTCAAATTTCGGCGTTTATAATATTAGTAAGATATATTATATAATATGTAGTTTTTTTGTGGAACAAAATGTTTTATCGTGTTTAGCGATAAATACTCTAAATAAAATTAATTTCATTCTTTAATAATTAAAATAAAAGTGTTATCAAATTTTCATATAAATATAAAAATGCAAAACACGTCTGTCAGTTATCTATTCAAGACTGAACGGCTGAATGGATCTTAATGATATTTGCCTTGAAAATAGATTGTATTTCAAGAATGATAATATAGACAGCTTTTATTTATTTATTTAGAAGCAGTTGCAGATTAGTTAGGCTAGTTTTCTATAAAAATAATTTAAATCTCTCGTCAAACCCATGGTCATAAAAGGCAAAATAAACATTTTTAACCTCTCTGTCACTAACGTTACTTTAAAATATCCTCATATACTCAGCATATTACACATTAATAAATAAACAGGCCGTAATTTATGTATCTGGCGGAGGTCTACCACTGCTGTGTCTGCATGTTTGCACATCCCTCAAGCCTGAAGTGAAGGTCTGAACGCGGAGCCCGCAATATCGCGCACTTTCGCCAGCTTTGATTTATGGGGACTGCGGCCTCGGCAGTTAGGATCATAGAGGTACTATGTACATACAATACTAGAGCACGTTTAAAAACATCAGTGATATATATGGAGAAAAAGCTATGCGCGCCCTTGTTTGGCAGGTGATATCTGTGGAGACAAAGTTTGCTATATATATGTATGTGTGTGGATAGTGTTTCTAATTATATTTCAAAAAAGCTGTAGATTTTATTGAATTAATTTTAGTGTTCTGCGTAGGTGACATTGTCACTTTCCGTCAGCTGGACCACAAGTTTGCCATTGCATTTATGTGAAAAACACTAAAAATAAGATGACTTACTTTTTCAAATGGGTATAAAGGTTGTGCAATACGCACAGTAATTCATGATCATTTTGAAAACGTCAGAGTTTATTTCCGTATTAGGTACATAGTCATTTAGTTTCGATTAGATTATCTTTTTGTAAGTTTTTGAAGACATGTATTTGTTAACAACTAGTTTTGTGAATTGCGGTGCTATTACAGCATTGTATTGATATCTATTAAGTAAGTGAATAATATCTCAATGTTCAAGACCCGCACGGTAGAATAGCACTGATTAAATTTTAGTGTCCGCTCCTAAACGTAAAGGGTAAGTTATGATAAAGTTACAGACTATACAGGACAGATGAACAGTAATTCCAATTTTAGATTTCGCTTATCTACATAATGTAGAAATTTACAGGTATATAGTCGAAGTACTTATGATAAGCTATCGTCTTTCTCCTCACGTGATACTCTATACTGATAATATAAAAGAAAAAAGATGTCTATCTTTTTATAGTATAGGAGACAAACGTGTTTGCGGCTCATCTGATGGTAAGTGATTGACGCTGCCTATGAGCACGCGCAACACCAGGGGAAATTCCTCTGTGTTGTGTTATATAATTGGAATAAGCTCTTTTTTAAGGTTATGTGTACGATAATGTAACTGGTAATGTAATAAACTTTACTTTTATATAAAATGAGACGTGAAAGTAGAGTTTATTATGACAGAATCTAAGCTTCCATTTTACGAAATGAAAGAATCTGCAGGGAGTGAAATAGAGGATGCAAAGTATGTATGGTGGTAACAGACACTTAAAAATAGTTTTGTCAACTTAAGAATAAAAAGTCAAATGTAATTTAAGGTACTGGATATAGGCTTCAGTTTATCAAAAGAAAAATCTGAGAAGGGGTGAAATAGAGGATGAAAGTATGTGCAGAGTACATCGCTGGTAACAGCTGGTAAAAAAACTGTTTTGTCACTTAAGAACTAAAAAATCAAATGCATCTTAATATAATAGATATAGGCTTCATTTTATCGAAAAAAAAAAGAATCTGGGAAGGGGTGAAATAGAGGATGAAAGTATGTGCAGAGTACAGCGCTGGTAACAGCTGGTTAAAAAACTGTTTGTCAACTTAAGAACTAAAAGATCTAATGCAATTTAATGATAAATTCCAAAATATATTCTATGTATTTCTTCCAGTTACTGTTTGCACCCTCATAATTTCTTCATACTCAATGCATATTCATACTAATATTATAAATGCAAAAGTGTCTATTTGTCTCGTCTAGCTTACACGACTAAATGGCAGCACAGATCTTAAGGAAATTTTGACTTGAAAATCCTAGACGGTCTCAGTGATCTAGCGGTTAAGCACACTGCCTTATTTCTAATGGTCGAGGATTCGATTCTAGCGCTGATACAAACATTTGTATGACTGTGACTTATGGTCTGGAGGTTTCTATGTATTATATGTATGTATTTACAACTAAAATCTTTTAAGTAATTACATTTGTTTTGTACCCATAACATAAGCTTTGCTTAGCTTGGAACTGGATGGCGCTGTGTGATTTGTTCAGGATTATTATTATTGTATTACTGGGACAGATATAGGTCCTTTCAATAGATTTCACGCAAGCAGCGTCGCAGAATACAACTAGTAAGTTGTAAATAAAAGAGGTGTCCAAGCCAAACATTTGGAAGGTAAATCGATATCGTTACGACACAAATTGAATTCTATTTCGGACATAATAAAGTCTTGTGTGCCATCCCCGCGTGGAGTCCGCAATGCCACTGCATCGTGGCGCATTAAAATCCCATTACCTTCAATACTTTACGGCAATATTTTGCATCATTCTGTAAATAAGTTCATTACTACCAATAGCCGTTTATGGCAGTTGAACAGAACGAGTGCGTTGATCTTGTTTATTGGACTAGTAAATAAATATATTAAAAGGTATTTGACGTTCAGTACGTATTTCGTTGAGTCATATTATATATAGCTTGATCGAGATGGTCCATACTTACAATATCTTTGAATGTATTTGATTTGGACATTATTTAACTATTTATAATATGTTTGAGTATTTTTGGGTTCGCTGTTACTTAATAAGCATCTAAAACATGTACCAACTACACCATTTATGTACGTTATATATTTAAATATTATTAATAAATTTTATTGTAATAAATATCTCATTACATAGCAATATACCTACTTAAATAATATACAGAATATACTAAATATACATTAATTAAAATTGCATTTATCTTTACATACATTTTCATACCTATTTATAAAATGGTCTTAATTTTAACGTTTTATTTTCTTTAGTAATTTTTACGTACGCTCTCTCGTGTGTGGTGGCCCCACTGAAAAATCAGCACTGTGGTATATACATATAT
>NW_026713031.1:0-103889 GCF_030625045.1 Achroia grisella | reverse complement strand
ACTAGTTCTCTAATTACTACAACTTCTTGAAATAGTAATGATACATGCTTACCGCAAGACACTACGTTGCTAAATACTGCGTCAACATAAATATGTCTGCTGTATCCTCAAATTGCAACACATTGCTGTCAGCTGCTTTAGTCGAGGTTACAAACAATGACAATGACTTTCAAAGCTGGTATTGCGGCGTTACTGGATAGTGGAAGCCAGTCGTCGTTTATTAAACAAGCTCCATTCAAATTGGCTGCTTCAAACGCCACAAATCAGTACCACTATGTGTCTGGTTTAAATAACAGTATAATTAATGTTACCGAACATTGCGATTTAAGATTAAAATCACTGTACAATGCATACAGCACTCCTATCAAATGCTATATTGTACCAACTATTACTAATAAACTTCCTCAATCAAAAATTAACGTTAAAGAATTTGATATTCCTAACGAATTCAAGCTAGCAGATCCCACATTCTACGATCCTTCAGATATTGATCTTCTATTAGGCGCAGATGTATTCTGGGATTTAATAAAATCAAACAAGGTTAAATTTAATAACAATAAATTGATTTTACAAGAGACAGCATTCGGTTGGGTAGTGGCTGGTCCCATGGAGGGGAATACAAAATTCATAAAAAGTTTATGTCATTTCAATCTTGACAGTAAGAACCAACCCAATACTAACATTCTATCTAATTACCATAATTATTGTGAAGATCAAACCTTAGTTACCAATCGGATGAGTGAAATTCAAGACTTAACATCTTCACAATCGTGGAAACACAGGAGGTCATGGAGGTCTCACAATCCCACTGATTTAGAATCAATTAGGTTCACAAGACATAAGTGTTCCAATTACATACACAATCCAAGTACCTGATAAAAGGATTAATTTTAAAAATACATACAAAGCAAAAACTACTAATCTACTACATAAACATAAAAATAAAACTACTTATACACAATATATACATGCACAACAACTACATACTAAAATACATTAATACTAATAATATCAAAAATAATAAATTTATATCTAATAATAAAACTTACCCAATAAATCAAGTCTTCCATCTCTTATTCTTCTGTTGATAACTGGTTTAATGTGGGTCGGCTGTGAGACGGTTGTTTCTCGTAGAGGAAAGCCAAGCGAAGTAATTTGCGGTAATAATACAACTTTATAGGCACTAATAGTAAAATTAAAAGTTTTTTTTTGAGGTCGAACAATAAACCTATTTTCACATATGCCACTAGCGAAGGCATCAAATTTAAAGTTTTATGGGCTTATTACACCCTCGTAAAATTGGCTAAACTTATATACATAGAATACTGGGAAATCAACATTTGACAGTCGAAGGGTTCTACTTTATTTGCTCAAATTGAGGCTCTCCTTAATTCCTGTCGCCTAACTCCACTGTCAACTGATCCTAACGACCTATCTCCTTTTACCCCTGGCTACTTCTTGATTGGCAGAGCATTTACATCATTACCTTCACCTGCTCTTCTGGATATTAACGTTAACCACCTGGATCGATATCAAAAACTTGAACGTATCCGGCAGCATTTCTGGGAAAGGTGGCGACATCAGTGAAATACAGCAACGGAGCAAATGGCAGACGAAGCAAAATTCAGTTCAAGAAGGAGACATGGTTGTCTTAAAGGACCCCAATTTACCTCCACTACAATGGCGTGTAGGACGAGTTAGTCGTCTTTATCCCGGCTCAGATGGCGTTAGGAGTTATCGATGTTCATACTGCTAAGGGCATCCTGCGTCGAGCAGTTGCGAAAGTTTGTCTTCTACCGACTTCTTCAAGCTCATTTGTAACCTCTCGAATCCTGGACGTATTCGAGGGGGGGGAAGATGTTCACGCCGTATAGACGGCAGAGCGGGGCGGAGGGGGCGGCACACATGCAGTGTGAACTTAGCAACGAGCGCGGTGCACGGACGAGAGAAAAAAGTAGCCATAACGGCCAATAAGGCGATAAAGAGAACATTCACAAAAATACGCCCTTGTACACGTTAGCCATAATTCAATAATGTAAATATTTTTCACAATAAACAAAATAAACATAAACACTATTTGTTGCTAATAACTATACTCTTTATTACTCTATTTTCATACTTATTATTATATCATTTGACATCTTTTATAAAAAAAAAACAGCAAATAAATGAAAGAGAAGAACTACAGACATATAAATTCGTAACACCATTAGTAGTATAGAAAAAATCTGCACTTTTTTTTCAAGCACATATATAAAGAAGTCAAACCAACGTCCTTTTATAATACCTATCGATATAGATACTTTATCTGAAGCGATTTTAAAATAATCCTTTTACAATACAAATACTACGCGATGCAGCGGATAGCTCGACGTATTGAAAACTGATACTCCTATTATAAAGCTTGTATTGGATATTTCCCTCAACCATCATGGGCGATAGATACGTATCCTTGAAATGCAACAAGAATGGCAGATATCACATTTGATTGGAATGTCCATTGTCGTGATGTAGAGCAAGAAGGTTGAAGTTCGCAGATGGTTTCCCGCTGGGAGGTTATGGAATTTCCTTTATATTATTATCACTGGCACAATGTGTAGTCCCTCTCTCAACTCAAATGGGGTTTTCCGTTTACATTTTCTTATAGTTTGACGAGCGATTTTATTACGTCAGCATATACTCTTATTTCTTATTATATAAGATATTTGCATGTCGAGATGTCGACACGTCTTTTACTCAATCACGCTTAAAGTCTTTACGGATTTTATTGAAGTATGTCTATAAATAATATATTGTTACTGCTATTTATCTAGAAATGTGAAAAATAATAAATTGTAAAATCGGTTGCTTTTTTTTTAAGTTTAAGGCGCCATGTCTTCTACTAAGTTATATAATAATATGACAAAACAGACTCAACGTATTATTTTAACTTTTTGGAGCATATTTAGCATTACAGTTATTTTTAAGATACTGGACAAATTGAAACTGATATTTCTAAATTTCAATGGGTATATTCAGCTTAGGGATTTAATGAGGAGCTCATAAATAATATTATCGCGGTAAAAATTTCATTCTAATAATGTGCACTGACATAACAATGTATTAATCAAATACATGAACAGAACAGTAAGTTTAGTCTAAAACTTGACTAGGACTAGTTGACGATACATGAACCTTTCAGTATGTTAGCCCAATATTGCACTGCTCGCTCTTAGTTTAATAAATATTGCATAACACTTAGACAGGTTTCTATTTCTAATATACCTGTGTAGTAGGTACTCTACTTAATATTCAAATAGACTACGTAATCCACTTATCTGCCAGAATCATAACCGCAGTAGAGTCTTCATACAGTGCCTAATAAGTTTTAAGTGTATTCCGGAAAGAGGCAGTCAGTAGAGATTAAATTAATCTGTGCCATACGAATATTTACTTAAATATCATATTTGAAATTGCGAGAATATGTTGCAAAGCTTCTTCTGTTGACAATTTCTATACGGTTTTACTTACATTTTTTATCTGCATTAATAAGTTGTCAGTACTAGGAGTAAATACTTATATAAATGTATATATATAACACTTTTTATTTTCTTTATAAAACATAAAAATATTGAATCTTTATCTAAGTAAGTATTATATTATGAAAATGGCAAAATTTTAAGTATTTGATTTCAATAAATCTGGACATACAAGTTTATGCTTAATCTAGTATCTAAATATTCAGAGCTCCGAGTATATCTCTTGTTGTTTGTCGTCTAGAAATCAGAATATCAGGTCTTTTATATAAGTACAAAAATGAGTATAAAAATGAAAACATCAATGCATAACGAATAAAGATATATTTATTTTTACGCATTATATAACCAGTATATTTACGATTATCTTAATATTATTTAAGAGCCGTTATTATAAGTCTTATTAAAAGTCGTTCAGTAGTTTTTGTGTGAAAGAATAAAAAATATCCACAAACTTTCGCTTTTATAATATTAATAAGATGTAAAATTATAAATAACCACGAAAAAAAAGTTTAAATCAATATATTTCTATACATTACGCTGGCTGGTACGCAAGGATCTGGCGGATGCACCGCGCACTTCCTGATATTGTTTCTTGAACTGGCTCAAGTTTACCTCTATGGTAAATCTCTGCGGGGTATAAGCTAATATTTACTCATGCACTATAGATAAGAATAGGTTTTATTACTCTATGCGTATGAAAATTCTGTAAAATATATTTTTAAAACATATCAATACAACAATCCGCCTTTACCTTAATTTAAAAAATGAACAAAACAGGGCGGTGGACAGAGAGAAGAAAATCTAAATGAAAATCGGCTATTAAATCTACAACAACAATAAGCAAAAGAAAATCCATTCAATGGTCTTTTATAAGCTGTTTTTAGTATCTGTATTCCCTATAAAACAGTAACAGGAGTAAGGTAAATGAACATAGTGTTTTTTAGATTTATTTAGTATTTGCGTGATAAATCTGTTTTTTTTATTCTCCACTCCAATTTACCTAGTCTGTATGATGTTTGTATTCGTTTTCATTTTGTCTATTTTTACCTCGAAGCTCCATGTTTGGATACTGGTTTACCAAACACAATATAATATAACAATTAGTATATAAATTGATATGTTAGAACTTCACATAACTTTATATTTATAATTATTAATAGGTAAACTCTCAGTAATCAGTCCTGACAATGCATGAAGAGTATCATGGGTGTTTTATGGTTGTGTGATATTTATAGTATTATTCATAAGAATATCTATTATTACGTTTACTATTACGGTGACATAGCTATTTATATAATTAGGTAAATATTGATAGTGACCACAATCTCTAAGGATACAAAGAAACGTAATTATATTATATATAAAGAAACTTATTTTAATAATAAATACTGAATTAATCGGATGTAGGTGAGTATTAAACACTTGTATTTCGTGAAATGTGTCGTTGACAATTAATATGTACGAGATACCAATAACTACAGTTAAATATTCATAGTCATTAATTCAAAGCCCCAAAAACGATAAAACGAATGCAATTAATAAAAGGAGCCGTAATATTTTCCGCTGGGTAACATTAATTTTCTTAATAAAGCCCAGTATCCACACTCTCGTTTGTTCTACACCCAAAATCCGCCAATTTCATTAAGACTGAAAACTGTCTTATCTTAGCGATTTTAAATGCGCACGTTTTTTATTGCCTTTCGCTTTAAGCCAATACAAAGGAAATAAAATAAAACTGAAATGTAATTTTCTTTTGAGGATTCAATTTCGTACCGTTATACGACCCTACAGCCTTTTATTTATGACAAAATGATATAAAATATATAGTACGATAATGTCTCACACTGTCTATTCTTTCATTTTACATAAGACTTTTATATAAAATGAAAGAATTATTATTATTTAAGTAGGCGAATAATAAGTAGGTGTTTAACTTTTATCACGTTACTCAAATGAAAAAATTCACGCATTAGTTTTTATATAGATATATTTTACTTCGTCTTTTGATGCCTACTTACTGCAACGAAATATTTATAAAACGTGTGTAATATAAATAATTACGTACACGCTTTTCACGTGAAATATATTTTTATTGCCGCAAACGAGCGAAATGAACATCATGAAAATAATCTACCTCGCACGGTCTCTTATACCAAGCACGTGAGGGAAACGGTGGCGGTAAAAAATCGCGAGCTAAGAGACGTGTTCCGAATACTAATTGATACGACAACAAACGATTTATTATTATGTTTGTGATGACTCCTCTTTGTCGGTAATATTGGCCGACCGAAAACATATTCAACATAATATGTAGCATATTGTGAAACGAAATGCTTTGGGAAAATTATTTTTCGTTCAATTAATTTCTTCGACCAACGAAATTAGAAAGAAATGTTTGTTTGCCATAAATACTATATCAATCACACAAATTACTTTTAATATTTCATCAACTCAATATGTTATACTTTTTACAAAATTTTCATTTGCAGTCATTATTCTTCCTATTTTTCAAACATAGTTCCATTGTAATACGATTATAAATCTAGTAATATATTATCAATCGGGATAAATTATTTTTATTATACTAGCTAGGTACTTAACGTTTTTACCTTATAAGACAAATGTAGGATAAACACCTGTGTTAATGAATTTTTAGTATAATCTGGCTTACGTAGATATATGATTCTTAATAAATCGATTTCGTATTTATAATAGTAATAAGGGTTTAAAGACCCGATCTTAATCTAGAAATCACAGACGACAATATTCGTCATATTTGGATTCGTCTTATTTCACACAAAGTTACCTACGCTTGGTACACAAACAATTGATAGCAAAGGTAAATAATATTTTGTATAGATACTCGCGATTATTGGAAAACTTGGATTGCTTTCAAACAAACGACTCGCTTTTCGGAAACATTTCTATTCATCGACAACAAAAGATGACCAGATGATAAAGGACATTAGGGAATAAAGTATGAATTGGGTAGGGTAGGAAGTGGGGTGACATAGTTTAGGCTTGATGTGTAGGAAAGAATGCTTTATATTAACAGAGATATTTATGAACAACATATTTTTTCTCCCCAATATTTACACACCAATATTGTAAGTGAAAAGTATGTCCGTCTGTCTGTCTGTTTAATTGTTACATTTTCATGACGTTAAGACAGAGTGCATCGAAGGACTAGGCTATTTTCTTAAGAAAAGTCACAAGTCATATTTAGTGTATATATTTTTGGGGACTAATCTGAAGCTAATATTTTATTTAAACACCTTAGTAGTAGTAGTAGTAGTAGTACAAATAAATTAACGATATTTGTAAATTTAAGAGATATGTAATAACAGACTATCAGACAAACAAAAGATTGTTTGTTTACCACAAACAATTTTAACCACTATTGATTTCTGTTCTCATAGTTAATAAAGTCCCCTGTATAGAGAACTTCTTACATATCCTCCATGTACAGATAGCGAAAAGTTTTTATTTTATTATATGTATAGATATATTGTACCCTAATAAATTATTACGGTATCCAATATTTAGACAAACGTGTAATTTATCTTACTTGTTATACAATAAGTATTGATTTCCATTCCCCCAATCCTCTACAAAACAAGGTTCGTACGTGACTTAGCCGCATTTGTCTAATTTTACGTTCTTTCTATACCTTTTATCTTTCAACAATTGTGTTCAATTGTTTGATTAGAACTTACTAATGAGTCTTCGTAAAAGGTTTAGCTTCTTCATTTCTTAGTATTTTGTTTGTAGAAAACACTGTATTTTATTCTTTCTGTTGCATTAATTTCCTCTAGCGTCTTAAATAAAATTCGACGGATTAGACATATATATTTCTAAATAAACTTATAGCCTCTTAAATTTCTAATGTATCTTTTTATGCATATGCAATATAAATATGTCTGTTTCTTTTTTGTAAAATCAGTGAGAATTCAAAAATTGCAACCGTGAATTTAATCATAAAGATAGATTCTTTTAGGGATAAGTCCACTTCTATACTTTTCCGATCAACCTTTAAGTGACAAAGAATAATGTAGGTATAGTTTATTGAATAGTGACATAAGAGTAGTATTTTAAATACTAACCACATCATTCATAAACATCAAAAAACTAGAACAACGAGGCTGGTAATAATAATATTTCACCGAGTACATTAGTTTTAAATAAAATAAGTTCATCTTTCCAGATTAATTATAGGTTATTTCATGATGTGTGAGATTAACTAATTGTTAAATACCTGGGCACAATGTAAATGATTTAAATCATTAAGAAATTTACTCGATTAGTATATTTGAGATCATTATTATATTATTATAATAACAACTTTGGCCTTACACGTTACAATATACACTTTCATCTTTAAATGTAATAATATAGATTAATAACAACAAATTGCAGGACAGAAATTCTATTTAAGTTATTCCTATTTTTAAATTTATCTAAAGAGTACATTAGACTGTTAGTAATAAGTGCTTTAACTTTCCATTAAGAGCCTTGTTTGCCATTAGTGTCACCTAAATATCGGCAAATATGGAAAAAAGGTTAAGCTAATGGATGACAAAACTACATTACACTATAAAACGTCCGTCTATTGCTGTGAAATAGATACATTAAACATCTATTAAGGATATATGTTGATATTCTAAGCTAGTATCTCTGTTTCACATATTTGAAACTTTATCTTATATATAAAATTCTCGTGTCACAATGTTATTTACCCTACTCCTCCGAAACGGCTTGACTGATTTTTATGAAATTTTATATGCATATTCGAGAATCGGCTACTATCTATTTTTCATACCCCTATGTTAAGGGTTGACCACCCCACCACCCCTAATATTTTATTTACATACAACTCACTACTCAAATTTTCAGCCTTCAACCACCAACCCCTATTTTTAATAGCAGTACTAGTACTGAAATATATACGGTAAAACAACGTTTGCAGGAACATCTAGTAAGATATATTTCGGTTAAAGGGTAAGGATAAAGCAGTGAAACGATTATTAATTTGGGCCTGTAATAGATATACCACGTCCAATTATATGCTAACTTGATAATGTGGTGGTTTTCATGTGAATAAACGAACGTTACCACTTATCATCAGGTCGACCATCAGTTTGCTTCCCAGTGCCGTTAGATAAAAAATACTATTTATTATACTTTTTTATAACGGAAAAAAGACCCTTGCGCATTTTGGGGCTTCCCACAATGCTTAAAGGCATTTTCCTCATATTAAGCGGGACGAGTCACAAAATGCTATTGTCTCCGTACACTTGCACTACGGAGGATTGAGGTAACATGCGTTACTACCTACGGTTGATTATATACCTTATATATCAGTAAATAGATTACCTTTTTTGCTAAAGTCAATTTATTATACTCCCAAGACAAAAATAAAATACGCCCTGTATTATATATTTACGAGAATATTCCATTTATTTTTAGTTTTAAGAATTGAATTCATTTTTAACGACAACCTTCTGCAGTCATTTCAGGAGTAAAGCTACCTGTAACATACCTGTAGAGAACGTGAAATAACTTTACCTAATTATGTGATTACTCACTCATCAATTGATCTGCTGTTGCCCGTTTTCAAAATAACTTTTATTATTTATATAAGTAGTTGTAGCACATTACAATATAATAATTAAATTATAAAAACATGCTTCCAGAATAATAACACGCCGCAATGGATTAATTAGCATTCAACAACACCTTATAATCGAGTTCCTTTATCATAACGTCACACATACCTACCATCCACGTATATGTTTATACAGTAAACCATAATATACCGTAGAATAGGTGCAATTAGTGGTTTAATGAAGATGTTTAATTAAGTCGTTGAATAAACAACAAGAGATGAAGGAAAATGTTCCGTTTCTGTTGGATATTCTACTAACATAATATACCTTTACGTAAATTTTTAGCACATGTTAAAATAAAAAAAAAGTATAGTTAATTCAGTTATATTGTTCATTAATATACGTATGCCGTGATTTTGTTATATATAGTATATATTATATTATATTAAATGATATGCATATAAGAAAAAATATAGGTAGGTAGATACAAAATAAGATGGAATGTGCGGTCTTCTGCACTTTAATATACATAGGTCTGCGTACTTCTTTGTAAGTTTAAAATATTTAAGATATGGTGAAGATGTGAAAGTATTACACCCTTTACTACAAAGGACCAGAGATAATGTACGTACCTCTATGTATACCAAGTTCTTAACTGCTTCTTCTTTAAGTTCCATTTAATAATTATCCTCTCAGTAATTATGTATTCTATGCATATTACGGATATATATTTTTAATATAATATTGTAATAGAAAAAAAGATTAATATTGATACGCAATAAAACAATCAAAGATCAAAATTAATCTAATAATTATAATACATCAATTAAAAGAGGTTGAAAAAGTACCTCAATTTGTTACTATTAACATCATCGTGTATAGCAAATATTCGCTGACCAATTATGTTTGCCTCCGTGACTTGATTACAAAAGAATCACGTCAATGAAGAGGAATTTTTACGAGGATGCTCGCCTAAGTGTCCTAACCTTCGTTCGATATCACCTCGCTTTATAAATTAGTTTTTTTATTATATTTTGTCATTGTATCGTAGACTACAAGGTATAAAGGCTTTATACTACAAGTGTACCAGATTCAATGAAATCGAATATAAAACTGCTTCTGCACAGTGCAAACCCATAAACTTCTAGTAGAAATATTTATTGACTGTATTTCTCGTTTCCAAAACAGTTCCTTTCTGTGATATATAATGAATATCCGTAACAATAATATATACCACTTATTTAAAATGTTTTGGATGCATTTTAAAAATTTGCATATATTAAAATTTACATTAAATGTACATGTTAGAAAGCTTGTTTGTTATTCCAATTACAAAAATCTGACAAATTAATTAAGATTTTATGTATTTAGTGGTTAGGCTTAATTAATTTGGTTATTTACTTAATTAATACATTATTAGAATATGCATAGGTATAGATGTGCTTATCATTGAAGAAATAAAGAGTTTAATAGTATAAAAATTTAAGTCCATATTCATTATTATTGATGTAGGTTGCTTTCTGTTTTCTCAGAAACATTATCCAATATTTTACCAAGAAATGTAATTTAACATTAATTTCTGGTTAATAAAATAACATTCCTTATTTTCTTAAATAAATTTTAACACTTAATTTAGGTAATTTAACTAACGCACACTCAGTTTAACAACCAATGAGTTGTCATTCTATTTATTATTTGCTCTGTACTAGCAAATAGTAACCGTCGAATATAGAAACATTAATAATAACTATATATAGTATTCTGGCCTGACTTGGCCAGGGTGCTTATTATATCTATATCTATGTGTTAACTTAATAAATATTCAGTATAACTCTGGAATAATATACCTCACAAACATGAAAAATCGGTTCAGTTATTGTGGGAGGTCGCTTTTTTCTAACAAAATCTGCTCTATGTATATGATACATAGACCATATATCTCATCTCTTATAATATTGGTATAGATATGTCAAAATTTGTGCTTATATTATTGACAAATTCACTAATATCTTCCGTCCGTAATATACTAATATAATATTACGTACTCTTTGCATATTTTTATAGACGTCTGCAAACGGATAGCATCGACTCTCTGAAATAATCAAATCTGCCTTTATACTTTGAAGAATTCTTTACGAGAGAATTTGCAACTTTGTATTCTTACTGCAAAATTCTCACTCTGCATTCCGTTTGTTTTATCTTCAGTTTAAATCCACTCAGATATTCTTTAAATTGACCGAATTTCTTAGAATTACTGTGAGGTAATTGTATTTGTGTAACGATCTATATCGTCAATATTCAATTTAAATTATGTTCTACAAAGGGAAATCTTGTTTGAGTACACAATTTCTAAGTTTATGTATACATATACCTAATTAAATACACACATATATATCTTAATTGTTGATATGATTATGTATGTTGTGTCAAGAGCTATGATATATAAAAATAATCTAGAACCGGACGAAATAGGGGATGAAAGTGTGAGCAGACGAAGTTGCGAGTAAGAGGTAGTTATAATAGACATACAATAGTGGTTTATGCCAGTATATTTTGATGTATATTAACTAAATACCGTTCTTATAACACAATATAAGATCTTAGAACAAAGGCCGCTTTAATATAATTAATTCATCATAGTTATTATATACAGTTTGAGTCATATACATATCAATTTATGTAATTTCTTTGAACTACACGTACTACAAAATACGTATAAGAGAATGATAATATTTAATATAATCATAATAGTTATGTCTCTTTGCAATTACATATATAACATTAAGTATGACTTGCCGGAATGAATATACCCGTGGATATAATAGCTTTGATGTAACTACATATAAATGTTAGGCTATTACCTCATTACATAAATAGCAACTCATAATTGTTAGTTTATTGTTGTCTTAGACATACACACTTTAATTAACCCCACGACTTCCTCTACTTTCGATGATCGCGGATTCGATTCTTCGCACGGTATATATATATATATATTATTAATTAGTATGATTGTATTAATTAGTCTGAGAGTTTTCTATGTGTATATTTCCAAAAAAAGTGTATACAAATATTTGTGCTGTTTAGTACCCATAATACAAGTTCAGCTTAGCTTAGACTAGCTGTGTGAATTATTAATATTATTTATTTGAAAATATATATTTGAATTTAGAACTTTAGAAGTATCAAAGTTTGTAGCACATTTGCAGGCATAATATGATCCTAACATATTGGCAGGATATTGTTTATAGATATTGTTTCGTGATTTTAAGTGACATCTTAGATATAGGGTCGGCACGAACGAAATTATCGAAGTGGCTTTGATCTTAGGGTGTAAACCGAGGGGTGCGCTTTAATAAGAGTGTGTCATCCCTTTGACAAGGGTGAGATGGGTTATGAAAGGCAAACTCGTTGAGTCGATCTCTTCAATTGCACTCACGTTGCGAAGCCATAAGTGTCACTAAGAAATAATATTCAGAGCTAGCAATAACTCTGTGCTTTCAAGATTAACATTAACAAGAAGTGTGTGATAACACTGCCCCAACAAAGTGAGAATATTAAACTAACTATGGCGGTACATTGATGCAACGAAACTGGGAGCTTTGTATATGAATTTTAATTATAATTATGAAGTTTCGCTAACCAGGTTTGTATTAAATGACACCATAGTTGCCAGTGTTCTAATTTCTAATATTAAGAACTACTATGATCTCTCTATAGCTTAATCTTTAGGTATAAAAAAGAATTATACATTAACAAAAGCCAAAAAAAGTAACAAATTTAACAGTAAAAGTACCTATTTAAGAAATAAATATTTGGCTGCAAGCTATTTTAAATAATAATTGGTCTTACCAATAAGTTAGTTAATTTGATCTGACATATAATAGTTGTGTTTAAATATTTTTTCAAACCCTGTCATTGAATGGCGCATAAGATTCTAATAAAATAATACTCGCCTGCATTCTGATCTAAAGTTACAAAATTACAGGCTACCTGCTTGCATACTCTATGAACAAGTTTTATTACCGCTCCTCTCTATTTATAAGTGAGCTGACATACTTTTGGTTCACTTTGAAATACAGAGTCGGAGTCTTCTATTTTGTCGTCCGTTCTACTATACATAATTACATGCTTAGTAACACTTAAACTTAGTATGTATCAAGTTCACAACTGAATTTGATTTTAAAACAAACTTTTTTTTATAGTTCGAATAGGTTACAAGTTGACGGTTTACCTTATGGTTATTAGTATCTGTCACCTTCATACATGTATACAGCTATGAATCACATTAACATATGACTTCTATAATTCCCTCATGCGTTCTCATTCCGGAGGCTAAGGTGCTATGCTTACGTACCCTGTAAAAGTACACTATCATATCTCAATGTGTTGGTTGAAACACATATCTTACAAAAAATGACGGATGAAATAAATGAGAAAAAAATGCCCCAGGCTCTGGTAATTTCCACTACTAAAACTTAGGCTTGAAGATAGGTATTATATTTTAACTTGCCAACAGTTAAATTGCTCAATTCTAAGGAAAAGTATGTCTATTTACTTTTGTGTCTACCAGGTGTAATTTTTTTCTGTTCGTTTAATTCGTAAAAAATATTCACAACCCATAGTGTTGCGAATACAATACTGATTGTAACAGAGTAATAGCATTTAAGAAAAAACATTCCCGTTCGGCTTACGCGTGTAAACATTTTTAGGAATAAATACATTATGCCGCAGGCTCGTACAAGATTGCCTTTACTTTAATAAGATAAGCCTATGTTAGAGTTGTAGAGGAAATTAATTTATCGTAAGCCTTTTAAACTGATACTCTCCAGTTATACAAAATATTAATAAAATACTTTATTTCTAGTAAAACATTAACTACGATAAATCGCTCTTGACGACGCCCTTACGCCAGTTCAAGTTTTTGTGTTGTCGCTACATCGCCGTATATTTTTATTGCGTTAAGGGTGTGTATGTATGGGAGAGTAGGACAACACACGAAACTTGCATCTTTAGTGTTAGCGTAGGTGCAGTATTATTTCTCTACATTTTATAATCACCGTAGCAAAGGACTAAAACAAAACTCCTTAGTCTCGTTATTGTTTTGAATACTCCAATACATCTCTCGTAACATAATATATATTTGTATAAACTTCATAACCATGTCATTTGTTCCATATCATTTATTTTCATTGTGAAAGAATTATTAATATATGATTATATTATAATTGTCTCTTTTAATAAAGTATTTAACTCTAATGTACATTTCAATAACATTACCTAGGTATATTTCTTATGTTACCTCGTTTAATAAATAAGAAAACAAATTGTTGTAAATTTTTCTCAAAATTCTAAACTGAGTCTTAATTAAGTTCTTATCAACATAAAGTCTTCCTGTTCTAAGTACAAACTAAATACCGACCGGACCCTCGGTTGCGGCTTCTCTTGAGATCCTTGCCCTAATTTGGTCCCGTATTCATTGGAGGAGAACGCAATGACACTTTTGATGTAATAGGTACCGTAATTACTTAATAAGGCTTAACATTTTCCTTTATTTTCCGCTACACGTTTGTCCAAAGGCTCCAACTGAAAGATTAAAAGGATAAGCAGAGCCGCTGAAATCCATCCATTCACATTAGGCGGCCGTAGTCTCGTTACGTCACATTTAGACCTGTAAACTTTTATTTGACTGTGTCCGCATTTAGTTTCACCGGTACCTCGAAATTACTATAACGTATGGGTCTTTAGGGATCCATTGGTAGTGTAGTATTTATATATGTTATTGTTAACAAAAATTTTTAGCTGCTCAATTCCGTTTCTTTAATCGTTGCCGTTTACCACTCGGACAGTCGTACATATCACTACGAGCGCCATTCGAGGACTAAAATGTAATTCCTTTTTATCCTGTAATTTGACTGCTTTATCTCTCCCTTATATACTTCATACTTAGTACCCACGCATACTTTTTACAAATCATGACAGACTCAGTAAGAAGCGATGAATTACTCGATAATCCATTTTTTACTGAATCAACACATCAGCCATTTTTATCCAAAAATCAAACAACTCCCACATGTTCTTAAAAAACTAATCTCAGAAATGGTTAAATCTGAGCACAAGGGAAATGCGGGCGGTTGTTAATATTTAATAAAATTAAATGTGCTTAACCCTTTTGAGGTCTCAACAAACATTAGCTGTGTTCAGATAACGAGCCTCGAGGACGAAACTTTTATAATGATTCGGTTAGGGTTTCTATCGCAAATAATTATACCCGGTAGATATCCTCGGAGCCACGACAACTAGTGGCATTATTATTTCATTATATGAATGACGTAACAAATTTTATGTATAAACGACTAAATTGAAATTATAATTAAATTACTTTGTTTTTGTTTTTGCAGTAGTTTGGGGTTAAAATCTGAATGTAAGAATGTTTGTATATTTAGCAAGTGAAGTAAATTAATTTACTTTCAATTAAGTAATATATTAATTATAATCTGTATGTTGCATTTACATTACAATCATATATAAATATAATCATTTGTATAATAAACTTTGCAAATAAGTATAATAATTAACATAGATAATGTGTTTATGTAGAAAGTTAAGAAAAATATAAATTTATGTACCTATATTTAATACATAAATATTAATATGAAAATATATGACCCTATCAAATTCTATACTTAATATCTTGTCATTTTGTAATTAGCGCTATAATCGAAATTTACTAATATTGGAAACACTGGTTAATTTATCCTATAGTAAATTTATAGATTAAAAAACTTTAAGCATGATATTAGGTACGGTATGAAAGATCAACAATGGAATAGTAGAACAAACGGGAATTCTCTAATAAAGCAAGTCTGCGCATAAATCACATCACATCTATTATTCTGTGACGTTGGTTATCTCCCCTGATGTCATTACACAACAAGGAGCTATCTGACACGTTGTCTCGTAAACCATTAGGGAGACGGGCACGTGCCATAAATCGGTTGTCATTAACTGTGACATAATCAGTGTACCTAAAGTCAATATCAATTATAATAATTAATTAATATAGTTCCATATACCTGAAACGTTTGAGTAATTAGTGCTATATCAACCAGGGCTTTGATGGAATAAGGAATAAGCGATCAGTTCCGGTAAATTGTTATCGATCGTAAATTAGAGAAAGATCACGAATATCGTATTTTATGTACGTTGAGTATACCTACATTTCTTATATTTGTATTTATTGCTTACTTGTTGATAATAAAAAAAGGAATAAAAAGTCCATATGCTGAATTTACTGTTATGTCTAAAAATAGGAAAATAATATATATTATGGTGCAGAGACGTATGACTACATGATTATCAGTGCTTTTCTAAATTCATTTCGGACATACTGAAAACAACATAAAAATTTCCTATGTGTCGAAACTTCTAAATTGCTTCATGTCATGACAAAGTTAGGAATAGATGGAGTACAGTACTTCTAACAATGTAGACATTGTTATAAATACTGCACAGAATCAGAATATTGCTTATGAAACCAAAGGAAAATAATTTTAGTCCTATATTGATGTATCGTCAAATGATTTGTCTCTTAATATAGACGACCGTTCATAAGAAGCTGATGTACCTATATTTTATGACGTTGGAACTACTATTTGCATTTTAAATATATGTAAGATAAAAAACATAGATTCTTAAGCTTTTAAAATACAGAACCCTTTCAATTATGTTTTTATCATAATGATAGCAATCACACTAATAAAATCAAATTTAAATATCTCTTTAAAAAATATCAGATATTCGGCCCATTTCGGTTTTTGAGTATTAATTTATTTTTGATAGTTTATATACTAAATGTGCATAAATTAAACAATTCTGCCATTATTTATAAAATTGACAAACTTATGAAATTAAAAATCCTACCTAGTACCTACAGTATGGATTATATGACTTAGATGCAGTAACTATTCACAATATCAGGATATGAGTACCTATTTATGTATACTTTATGTAATAATAATACTCTCGCAGCATCGATCAATCAATCCCTGAGGTGGGTAACGGATATCAAAAAATTCATCATCTTTCTTGGAACGTATGCTTATCATATAAAAAGGTTTTATTATGCATAGTTTGATTATATAAAATTATTATATTTCAACAAAACAATTGCGTTTTGTTATAATAATTATATATATATGTATATATATATAATAATTTTATATACCTACTTATATTTTTAAGACATATAATTATAATATATCTCCATAAACTTTAAAAGTATTTCAAAAATATATCCAATCCAAAATTATGTATTAATAAATTAATTCAATATGGTTTAAAAAAGGAATTATTGAATGAATTGTGTTTATTCTTCAATAATAATCTCAATAATGTCGAATAACTAATTAAAACGAGTAGGCAGTAATAACAGGTTCCAACTAAGAGCAACATTTTAAAGTCGGATTTTTTTTTATCAAGACACTCACATACAAAGGCAAAATACAGCTATCGCTATACTAAAAGATTAAAGTATTCTCAAATGCTGCTTTACCTATCAAATAAAATAGATTTTAACAGAAAACTGGTGGTTTCAACGAAACATCAAAGGATAAATTTATTTTCGTTTTTAATCTAAATCTTTTACTGAATTTCAGTAGCATCACGTTTTATAGAAAGTGAATAGGGACTGAATGTCGTCGGCAATGAAGTGATATGATACATCATAATATCTTTATAAATGTGTATTATGTTATAAATGAGCAATTTTCAAAAGGCTTAAGGTTATTGATATACATATATTTTAGGGTATACTTATGGCGGCAAAAAATTAAAAGAAGTTAAGAAATGAAAGCGGCAAAGAAATGACGAAATGGCAATATTTTTGAATATTAGTTTATTTATATTACTTTAGAATACAAATATTTACAAATAGAATGGACGCTAAATTGACATCGTTAACTAGAGTACTCAAAAGGCAGACTACTTTACCTGCAGATAAATCATCCAAGTATTATTCACAATTTTAAAAAAATAACTTCACTCTTTTAATATAATGAATGACGGTAATTTATACAATAGGTTTAAAACTTAAATTAGGGTTAAGTATCTCTAGTACTTCTAAAAACGTCAACTGCTTAAATAAAGATTGCTCATCATAGTCTTACCTACTTTAATTTGTTTTATTATTCTTTGTTATCTTTACAATGCATTTACTGAGGCGTATCTTACCGAGTCTCCAACTTAATTTGGCAAGAGTGGATGCCAAAATCCATTTGTCTTACTGTTGTATTGTTACAACACGTATTCAACTTTTGCAGAATTTGTACCGCAAACAAAGATGTTTATTTAGTTTATAATAGTATAATATAAAGTGGTACGCCAGAAACTTGGAATTTTAATAATAGAAAATTTTGTTGGAAATACTATTGAGAAGATTGGATTGTTTTTCCTAGAATACTACCACTATGGTAGAAACCATTCTACTGTCAGTATCACTATTATAAATAAAGTAATAATACTGTTAGTGCCATACAGTGTACCTGTATAGTAAATACGTGACCCGTAAACTTAGTAAATCCGTGCCTATTATATTCGTGGAATGATGGACTAAGAATACAGTGGGTCACACTCCTTTTTAATCCCAGGACGCCGTAAGAACTGACTAATGGAACAAAAGCATCGCCCCAGTGCAAGAAAAGGTTAACCCGATTACGTGCCACACAATAACATATTTTTATCTGTCTCCGAAAAGACTCTAATGATCTGTGTAAAAATTTGTAAAATGCTGTTTGCAAGTTATTGAACTTCCAGAACCTTAATCTTTCTCATTTGTTGTTTCTTCATTGTTCTAAGGATAATTATTAACTTTATACATACCTACTAGTATTTCAGCTATGAAGTGTTTTGTCTCTATCTTTAGACCTAAATTCAGTTACAGATAAAATGAAGAACAAGCAAGGTAACAAGAATCCATATACTGTATATTCTACAGTCTTAATAAAACTGACTATTGATAAAGGTTATATATATATAGGTTTTAAAAAACAGCTGTCTATATAGTTACGTAAAAATATGAATACATCTATGTATACATTAAGCATAGTGTAATTGGATTCGTAAAGTTATAACTAAGACTAAGTTTGTTGTGATTCAATCGTGTACGTTTACACCCACGTAAATATTTATCCCTTTGTATAGGATCGGCACAGCTCTATAAACGGATTTCTGTAAACGGAATTAGGTGTCGTTTCAGAGATTTGGAACGGCATTATGTAAATCTAATTAATTGTGAGCTATTCGTGCTTTGTGACAAAATAATCGAAATTGAATGAAATTTGAAGTGATTTATATGAAACATAAACAAATACAGATTATAATATATGTTAGAATCACCAAATCCTGCCGCAGTGTTCATGCGACTGAACAATGAGAATTCTAATACACCACAATTTATATTTAGAGATTTCAGGTGAATATAATTCATGGCTATAAATGTCGGTGTTTACAAATAATAACTTTCTTATTCGTAGTTATAAATAAATTAAAATTTATTTATTATCAATCAATAGTATACTTTAATAATTAATGATGAAATAATATATAGTTACTTAAGAAGATTTATAAAAATTACAAGAAAACATTATAAATACTAGTTGAATTGAATATGTATATATATCATACAGGTTCACACATATATATATATATTATTAAATAAATTCGAATTCTTTACGAATGTTAATATTTAACTACCTACTATACAATTTAAACGTAACAATCTAGTCAGGAATATTAATTATAATCATAGCAATTTATTATCATTATTATTTTATATTATATATATATACCATGCTGGCCAGGTAGCTTAGTATATAATATTATTTAGAATTTTCCTTGCACCGATGTATTTGAACTCATATGGAAGGATCCATAAGTTGCCCCATATAATATCCTGGGGATGTTATGAGAGGCGACACATGGAACCTATTCATACTCCGTGTCTAATATATAGTGTTTTTATGTAACTGGAATAAGAAATAAACTGGCGTCTCACCTAAGTGGTGTATGTGTAGTATATCACGTGATGGCTATGGTATACTCCATGCACTGCCATTCTAGAAAGTAATATTAAATGATAGAAAGAGATATTCCTTAAGACGTTTACTAAACCAGAGTGTAAGAATTGTATATAAAACAATAGATAAAAAGAATAATTATATTTTAAACATCGACAAATGATTCTACAAAACTGACAGTCATTCTCGTTGAATTATAGTGTTATATCTCCGCACCGTGTAATTTCACTGCTATTTATTACCCTCCAACCGAAATACAGCTTATAAACCAACTTGCTTCGCGGCTGCAATAGATTTCATAGAGGAAGACGATATTTAATAATAAGTAATATTGTCCCTATTTCCAGCAATCTACCATACCATTAGGACGATCTGGGCTATAACTGAAAATCAGTGTTTTCACTTGGGCAAAAAACCACAATGAACCCTATTTTCGCTGACACAAAGAACCAGTAACGTACACCTACCTACTCGTATACGTTATCAGATAATACTGTGGCTTACACTTGTTTTTTTTTTCTTTTTATAAATTTGTTACCGGTTTGTTATATATCAAATGTTCATCTTACACTGTATTATTATTGTATTATGTGTCTGAAAGTACATTTAGCTGATTTATCTATTCTATATCTCTTTCTCCACGTGGTCCTCACTGAAAACTATTGCGGTTGTTTCTTAGTGAATACGCGCAGTCGGCTAGCTTACCTTACTTCATGCTCAATCATCGCTTGGGCGCTGCCGTCTAGTAGCGGTCACAGTGAATGCAGTAGTTTGCACTATTCCACATTTATCGTAAAAAAATACATGGGATACAGCTGCATGGATAGCTCCGTCTCGCCTATTCTTTCTATAAAATCGTACAAACTCTACTTTGATATATGAAAGGTACGGAAAGCATAGTATAATCTTTTACCACAAATATGTAATTTTACTCACATAATAATATTGTATGTACATACAAATTACCTTTAAGCTGATATGGAATCCATGTTGTTTACGCCCTTCCCCTACAAAATTGGGATGAAACAAATTGGATATGGAGTAAAGGTGTCAGGTCACAGGGTCGGTTAAGAGCCATCCGTCTCAGTCAGGCGGCAGGTAGGCCCATTAATATAGCCTCCAGCAAGTAGCGATACACTGCCAGGGGGATTTACTAAATAATCGAATGTAGCCAAGAACATGTAAGCAATATACCTACACAGTTCTTTGTTCGTTCATAAAGATATAATAATCTAGATCGTACATATATGTTTAATTTCATAAATACTAAATTATATTAGATATCACATATAAAAAAAAACTTAAAAGTTAAATGCTTTTAAACATTTTTTCCAAAACTTTTTGTCCATTATCTATTTTCACTTAGTTTATACTTTATTTAGATGCATATGTATATGCATCTAAATACTATACCTTCACCGCCTTTTCCCTATTCATTATTATAAAGATTTATAGAATATATTAATAAATATATATTCTATAAATCGTTATCTATAGATAAAGATTTATAGGATATATATCGATACAATGATCGAACAGCTGTACCTTTCTAATATTATTTATGAAAAATCACGACCCTTCTGAAATGGAGCCTTTTAACTTAATACTTATATCGGGACTGCTACAAATGCTTTCCATTTTTAAAGATATTGACTGTAACTCTTCGATAACTTGTCCCAAACACTGATGATCCTATTTTCCCTTTACAGATACCCGCCCATTTACTTTACGAAGGTTAAATACATTACATGTATATTGTAAGGTATTTTATGCACGGTGACAGTGTAACGACCGTGGAACTAAATGGATAATGGGAACAACTACGGAGTCATTGTACCGTATTATATTGGAATTAGCTATTCGCAGGTGGTAACATATAGATTTCATGAAGGCTTATTACCTGGGACTTATTACGTTTCTAACATAGTTGTAGATTTCACTTTAAATTTGACTATTTAGAGATTTTGTGTGAAGTATTTGATACCCAATATACGAATAATACGAAGTTTAAGCGCTTTGTATCTGTAAATATCAAACATTGTGTATAGAGAGCTGCAATAAAAAATATTGCAATAACGAGGCATATAAGGCGTCACGCACTTTCGTGAGTCTGTTAGGTTTTAAACAAGAAATAAATGCAACAGTATTAAATAGTCGAGCCCAAGAGCAAGTGCCTATAGCCAACCGTGAAATGTATCATGTGTAACGCATGAATGTGTATTTGCAGTTATTTAATAAACAAGGATGGATTGAATGAAATAAGCTGAACAGACTGTGTTTTTAGCTTTCCTCTAAGGAAATCAGAAATATAAAAAGTGAAGAATTAATAAATAAATAGCCAGCTAATTTTTAATAATTCATTTTCTTATCCGAATATTGTCTTCCATCGCTAATCAGTAATGTTTCTATCTAGTGAGCTTTCACACTGCTTAGTGACTACCATATTTTGTAGATATACAAATATTTTACCAATTGCCTTAATTCAAACAATAGTAAAAAAGAAATTTGGTAATAAAGATTTCGCAATTTTGATTCACAGAATCTTTTCATCTCAATAACCTCCACTGGATGCTTTACCAGATTTTTAATCGTATTTCGATTGAAAGTCTGGCAATCATGCAAAATCTGGTAGTTATTAATATACTTACGCCGAATAATCTCCTCAACAGATTATAAATCCGCTGACTTTACCTACCGCTCAGTCGTTTATCATTTATGAGAGCGTACTTGAGTGGTCTAGGAGAAAAATATTAATTTATTCGTTAATTAAGATATCTCGTTTTTTATGAAAAAATTAAGACACATTACCAAAGTTTTTCTTCTTTATTATTTTAAGAGACATTGTGGTGTATCTTCAATAATATCGTATAAAGTGAAATGCTAATATTATGGTTTGGAGGAAGGCTATAGTTCTGTTTAGTCTATAGCTTAGAGGTGTTGCACGTCGTAATATCCAACATCAATAAAACCGCAAACGACATTTGTGGTTAGTACATGGAATGGGATATGACAACAGATAGAATTTTGTTTGATGGTACATGGATCTATTTCTAACAAAATGTCTATACATGTAATTAAAATGTAACTGAAATGTTTGTATATAGAAGATATACTGGAAAATCTGTTCGTTATATAATAGATCCAAAAAATTAAAATTGTAAAATTTTCTGTCTGCATGTTTAACATGTGAAACTTTGCCGATTTGGGTGCGGTATTCAATAATATATTGTGGTAAGCAACACTTAAAAATATCATTTATTTATCAGTTTACAGACAATAAATTTATAAGGGTTAGAATTTACAAACAGGAACTAGTATAACATTCTTATATAATTAGAGATTTCATATTAAAACTCTAAAATGTTTCTAATACAGTGCGTATTTAGTGAATTAAAAATCCGCAAAAAAACACTACATTCATTGAAATATAGATATGTAATGTAAATGGCCAACAAGATGGCGGCTCACCTGATGGTAAATGGTAACTGTGGCACATGTTGAAATTCCAGAGGAATAAGGTATCCTCGCATCCTGTTATTGTTTATAATATATCTCGAAGTCTAATCATTTAAAACCTATTTTTGAAATGCTTCCAGTATTTTTTGTGTTTATCTAAACATAATTTTTAATACAGTATAGGAAAAAATATTTAAATAATACTAAAGCAAAAACATTGTTTCATTTAAGTCCGTATAAAAACAAGATAAATATATATTTTGCATATTAAATGGAAAACCAACATCAATCAAATGTTTACAAAACCATTCAATGCAGTCCCCTCTGACTAATACCCATTACATTGATCCAAAAAAGCTTTTGATGCATTCAGAAAAGCAAAAAGATCGTGCAGTATCATGAATGAGTCCCAGACTGCTTCGCCAGAGCTTCGAATAAGCAAACTCAACGTTATTTACAGCGTTGCTGCAATAAACATTCATACATATAAGGTATATTTTGTTTATCATACATACTGTATGGGTTTCTTATTTATCGACAGTGTGCATGGACGAGTATTTACATAAAATTTATTCGGTTAATATATATATATATATATATATATATATATATATATATATATATATATATATATATATATATATATATATATATATATATATATATATATAGTTCTAACAGTTCTACTGAAACCTGAAGCTATCAGTAAGTATTATGCAGCTGTTTATTTTGTAGGCTGTGTTCTGGCTTCATAGGTAGTATATTACAGACCTTAGTGCACATAAACGACAATTCATGTGGATTATATGAATTATCATATACCTAAGCACATTGTACTAATAATGCTGTTCATATACATACGAGTCCATTGCCACATTCCATAAGGTGGGTTGCCTGCTTCCTAGTTACATTAAAATAAAACGTTCTCTCCATCACTAAACAAAAACTATTCCAGTATGCCTTGTATAATAAAGAAGCCTTTTTAATGAAATAACATTACATTAAATATAGAAATAGTATCTGAATTTTTGTAGCATTTTAAAACAAATTTAATATAATATTTGCTTATTTAGATTAATAAGTACTATTTCTATGAAGAAAACAATATATAAAAAAGGTACATTTCCAGTACATGCTCGTACACCGTAAAATAAATATAAACTATAACTACATATATACATAGAAGGCTCTTTCGTAAAAGAAATGACAAGCAAGTTGATTGATTAATAAATAATTAAAAATAAAACCCAACAAGCGAATTTCATCTCTTTCATTCTACCCCAATTAGATAACTAGTATACGGGTATACAGCATGTTGAACAGTACAGTCTGAGTCGATAATAAATTAATTGAGAAGAAATTAAAAACGACCTAAATTTTTCAATTCTTATCTATACATAATAAGTAACTATACAAATTCTAATTGTACAGAATACGTATTACATTTTATAAATGTTAAATCTGGATATTAATTTTACCTGCTGACAGAGAACCCCTTACTATTCATATTAGATAATAGTATTTCTTTCAAAAACTGCCATCATTAACTTAAATAGCTACCATTTATTGTATAATATGAAAGTATTGTTACACTATATCACTTAATTGTTTCTTAATAATATAATTACAAAACTGCGAAAAAGAAAATATCCGGACATTTTAGAAAAAGCATTAGGCCATATAATGCGTAAAATTAAAAATTTGGAATATGATACGTCGGAAATAACATTATTGTGAATGGTCTAGTAGTGATTCAGAAGATTGCATGCCACCAACACAGATCTCAAGGCTGTGAAGAGTCGCTCATCGACCAGGTGACTTCGAGTACCCTCATATTCTTGACGTTATAAACAAACCTTTTTGCTTATCAGACGTGTGCGTTTAATATAAATAGAAATGCGCTTGTTTTAGTTATGTTAAAATATCGCACATTTAAAGTATTATGTTTCATTTTTAGTAAGTAGCTAATAAAATAGCTCAGCTTACAAAACTGAAGTGGCAATGGGCACGGCACATAGCACGTAGGACAGATGGCCGTTGGGGCAGTTAAGTCCTCGAGTAGCGACCGCGGACCGGAAGATGCAACGTGGCAAGGTCTCCAGTAAGGTGGACCGACATACTGGTCAACAATCGCTGGAAAGCATTGGATGCGAGTAACGCAGGACCGATCGTCGTGGAGATCTTTGGTGGAGGACTTTGTTCAGTGCAGTGGACGTCTTCCAGGCTAAGATGATGATGAAGAAGTAGGTAGTTCTTTCTAATTATATTATTAATTCGGATATTACCTTATTTATTCATAAGTTATGTTTAAATTGTAATATTATACATATTGCTTTGACTGTACTAGTCTATGTAGATAGAAATCAGTGAATTCACGACGCTCGATGCAGGATGTTACGAATATGTTGGTTTCATTTGCAATGCCAATATTGATGGAAAATGTACCTATATAAGCTATAATTTGAGTGCATAGTAAATAGTTCGTCATAAATGAATTTAAATGGTCGATTAGAGTAGAATGCTATGTAATGAATGCTACCTATTATTACTGTGTAGAGTGCAGAATACATACAGATTACCATTAATTCGACGGCTTCGATAGTCTGAAGTCTTAGCAAACAGCTTTAAGTACATCCGGTGATCGCGGGTCGTTGTTGTTTATAAGTTATTAGTACACATATTTTATACATATTTATATTCATTATGTACATGTTTTTTCGGCTTAGATTGGGGCTGGATGGCACCGTGTGATTCAGTGTAGTTATTATTATTACTACTATTTGATTAATAATTTCAATAAAAACATTTCCGTATATAGCTAAATTTAAACAGTAAAGTATTATACAAATAGTAAAGCAAACATTAGAACAGTACAATCAAGTGTCTATTCTTTATATAAAAATTATATTTCAGTTTCAGATTATTTTTACTTCATGCTTTATTTTTGTTATTAAAAAAATTTGAATATAGTGATATCGTTAACGTAGATTACAAAAAAAAACCAAAATGACAACTTATTATTTTTAGAACTCGGTTGATAAATTAATATTTACTCTGCCTATGTATGTTTGTATTGAAATTTACGTCAGGAATCGTACTTAATAGTTTAATGTTTCAATATTTCTTACTGGAGTTTTGCCAGCAGCTGCCGCGATATGCTCGCTTCGCTTATTTGAAATACGAGTAGTACTTAACACAATATAACCAATATTAATAGAAAGAGATAGAATCGTTAATTTCCCATTTCTGCTTAGGTACAAGAAGCACGGGGAAAGTGGTTATACAAAATAAAATCTTTAACTTTATCACTAACAAATTTAAAAACAATAGCGTATTTTTAAATTTTGTTAGTGACGGTTGTCTAATATATACTGCCTGTCTTACTTATTCATCCCCGTATAGTCTCAGTGTCAATCTCATTAAATATAATAGTGTAAATATAATATAAAAGTGTGAAATGGAACTGTTTATGTAACAGAAGGTAAGAGAACTTCCAGAGAAAGAGAGAGAGAAAAGAAATTAGTAGCAATTGGATTAGTGTGGTAAAACATTAAACAATTGAATGTGGATTGAAAAAAATGTGAAAATAAGAAAAAAACTAATCATTTAGGTAAGTTCCATAAAATATGTATGATAGAGAAAGAGTATAGTGTGTCGCCACTCTCACGTGTCCTCTTAATCCAGAGATGTCTTTAGAGCTGATGAGGCGATCAAACAAAATATGTCGGTGAAAAAAGAAAGTCGGAATATAATCTGTTAAATTCCAGTAGGACGATAATGGGTTATTACGAAGATTTTTAATAACTATTTAAGAGAAATGATTTATAAGGCTATAACCAGAAATTTAATCATGAACGATAAATTAACTTTATTTTTTCCTTTTTACTACTTTTCTTTCCGTCCCTCTTTCACTGAACTTAATTATGAGAAACGAATATAAAAAACGAAATACGTTAAAGATATTTTTATACATATTACATGTCTATACAGCATACTTACTTGTGCCTAAATAATACTTGTGAAACGTGAACCTCTCGCACAAAGAAGCATAACATAAGCCACACAATAATCGTTTTTGTCGTTCTTCCCAACACCGTTATCTATCACGGCATAGGATTTTTTTATATTACGTCCATAACATAAAGGTGTGATAAATGATGCCAGTACGCACCCTTAAGTACAAATATTCACCCATGCCTTGCCTCATGATGAAATTCACTTTTACGGCATATGCGTAACCATTTTTCAGGAACTTTCATTATATTTCATGCCTGATAGACGGCCAGCCAAGTTCGCTGTGGCAGCATCTATTATTTACAAATAGGTGAGTGCTATTCAACACTGGCTCTCTCTGATACTTCAGTTTGTGTTATGGGCTTACTTTGGACATTTTTGTATTATAATTCATTTTATTTGAGTTAGCTTTATATCATCAAATTAAAATAAACTGGAGTTTCCGTTACGACCATATTGGTATTGCTGAATTTTGTTATCAATTTAATTATGTAACATGTCTTTTAATGGATGATAACATAATGTTGCACTTATCCACGCTATATATATTTACTATATTATTGTTATTTTATTCTATTCTATTCTATTCTATAATATAGTAAATATTTTTGTAATTTAATTGCATATCTCTTTCACATACTTTAAAATTATAGTTTTTACTTTGCTTTCATTGCCTAATTGACTACGTATTTATGTTATGTTATAATTATTAACCATATTATCCTTTGTTTCCTTCCATATTCATATCCCAAATATACATTCCATTTTCTATCTCTGACAGTTCTGTTAGACATTTTGCAAATTGAAGTTAATACAAATACAAACAAAAGCGACGCCATTGTATAATCTGCAGGTAGCACTTGTACCAAATGCATCATAAATAGAGATAGTGGGAGCCGCTACAACACCTGTGTGAAGTCAGCTATCGACCCGAATGAACAAAGGTGATAAACACTGATAAAAAAATTAAATATGCACGAGCCATAAAAATTCTCCGCACGTTCTCTCCCAGCGCATGGATTTCATGACTTCCCGCAACCAAACTAGATTCCAGCTTTATAAATAAATTGTGACGTGTATATTCGTCAGCAAACCAATGTTACTCAAATAAAATTATCTACGACATACCTATTTCTTAGGTTAGCTACATAGGTGTAATCCATTTACTTGATATACTAGCAACACACACAGTGGCCGGGACACATAGAGATTTTATCTATCTGTACAAGCAGGTGAGCGAAAAACCTCAAACATACACCTATTTCAGCTATTGAACTTTTTATCCTTCACGGTTCACGCTATTTTAATCTAATAAAACAAAACAATGTGTTATTTTTTATAAATTAGGCGGTATGACTTAGCGAACATATACTCAGAAAGTGAAACGTCATGACACTTATTTGTATCAGTCCATTGTAACTGACGTGAAAAAAGTTAACTCAATACGAAAACTCGATAGAAAAATTACCTCATATTATTTTTTCTAAAGTATATAGTAATTCATGTAACAATTACAAAAGAATCGTACCAAACATCATGTCCGTTCTCGTACCAGCTTTGTAGGAAACTTAGTTAACGCTGCATTTTCCAATCTCGCCAATTTTTGTCGATATTTCTGCAAGCCACGTACTGATATGATTATCATACAAGGATGATAGTTACTGTTGAAATATTATTGGAGACAGCATTTTTCTAATTTGGTTGTATATTTTCAATAATATATTTGATTACCTGTAAAATGATAAATGGTAAATGGAACCTCCATTTACCATTTATCATTTTCAAACAAAGACGGCTATAACCCTATGGTTAAATGCTGAAAAATCACCATTCGACGTGTGTATAACCTATAAGTTGATGAAAGAATAGAAGTTCAGTATAAATAATAAGGCATTTTGCCTTATTATTTATACTGCAAGTTTTTAATACATTATTAATATAGATAATCGGCTCATACACAAGTTTAAATATAAATATGATACATATAACTATCGATAACGAATTAAGGATATAACTTAAAATTTTCAATTCAGATGGCTTTCATTCAGTATGAATGAAAGCCATCTGGTTTGGAATGTACAAAATTTAATAGAAAATCTTCAAATACGAAGTGAACCCTGGCTCGTATAAGATAGTGGACCGTAAAGTTTTACATAATATAACGGCAAACCAGTGATAGTTTCATATAAAATACCTATCATATGCACCAGCTCTGAACAAAATGACAACAAACTACAAGCGCGGACGCGTGTGTCAGACGGGCATAGAATATGAAGTGGTCATTACCGCAACAATATTATACAACTGCGTGCTTATTTATATTGCGGACCAGTGGATTTTATTATGCCAAGTCCCGAAATACCGGAAAACTTTTATTTCTGTTTTACGCAAATGGTACAGGAATTATTAACGTACACGAATATGAAGAACATTTGATACAATAATGTCTTTACTCTTGGACCCTTCTTTCATATATAGTACATATCTATATTATAAATTTACATTTATGATAGAATAAGCTTTAATAGCGGCAACTTAAGTTCAAACATGTGGTAATTCTTACATATGAATTTATAGTAAGTTTATTTGCGTCCTGCCTCACGTAAACCGTCATGAAATTTAATATATATGACGCATTTAAGACGTGATAGTACATAGTTATACAATGTGTTCACGTGGATAAAGCAACAGGTAGTTACTTTTTATCCTCATTCTTCATCACTTTATAGACATTTCATAGTTTATAGATAAATTTATAATTAATATAATATGAGTGACAACCCTTGTTTTCTTATTTGTTTAGGTACTATGCACGTAATGACAAAATCGTCGTAAAATCAAGATGTTTCGTTGAATTATTTGAAAAAGCATAGTCATAATTTTCAATAATGTCTTAAACGGGGAAGTTTAATCTAAAATAAGCAGATGCTCTCTTATTTGTTTCATTTCCTGCTGAAATGGATGGAAATAATTTCTAATCTCAATTCAAAAGATAATAAATAGGATGTCTATTGTTTGCGTCCACCTTTAACCGGAACAAAGGCGTTGATCCAAAATGTTAACCCTTTGTGACTGTTTAAGCATTCATCTGTGTAAAAGGAATTATTCCAGTGAATCTACTTCATTAAAATTCATGGTGAGGTATGTCTACAGGCCTTTATTTGTCGGTATTTGGCTTCCACAAACTAATCCGTTATGTTGTCATAATACCAGTGACGTATACTAAGCAAAGTTTGAATTTCCAATATAACACTTATATTAAGGGGTCTTCCTATGTGATGTGTTTTTTAGGGATATTTTAGGATTTTTTTTTCTACGACCAGTAAATATTTAGAGACACATATTTGGACAGTATAAATATAAAATTTCAGCTAAAAATATTCAGACAAACTAGAGTTACAGCGCTCTGAACACCCCCGCCTCGAAAAAAAGAGCTCCCACTGTAAAAAGCACGTAATGACCTATAATCAAATGAATATAAAAAAAATTGGATTTTTGATAGACATTTGAAATAAAAGTTGCAAATTAGGCGTTTTTTTTTTCGAAGTTTTGAAAATTTTCGATTGATAATAGTCATTCCAATATATTGAGTGTGCAGTGGAAAGTTTGATTTTGAGAAAAAAGCGTTTAAAGTTTCAAGTCCGTTAAAAACTACTTACTCTCAATCGTGCCTGGTCCATAGAGTATTCCTTCCTCTTCCTCGTGAAACAAAGTTGTGGCTTGTTTAACGACATCACTTTCGCTTTTCATCCCGTCAACATACGCTTGGGCTTCACGACCAACAGGGCATCCCATAATCGAATATAATAACAAGTAGCTAGCTTTTGGGACCAGAATGATTTTAGGAAAAGTCCAAATCAAAGAATTCAAAGATTATTGTTTTGTCTCTGCTCCTAAACAACGTTATAATTCCTTTCATAAATCTTCGAAAACCGGTTTGATAGCTTCTTGGACTTGCGGAGGTGGTTTATCGTGATGAAATTGGTCTATTATTAGCTTCAGCCTTATGGCGTAATTTACACCAACTGTCTTCGCCTTCTGGACAAAATTGATGCTGAGGGTTTTCATCAGAAGAACATTTGTGATAGTACGTTGCCCAAACTTCCTTTCTCATATCTTCAAGCGAATCTGGATGGCGTCGAATTGCTAATCCGTAGAATTTTGTAATTTCTTGGATAACTTTATCAGTAAGTTTACCTGCTCCTTTTCCTCCTATTCCTTTATTGGTTTTATCCTTTTTAAGTCTGTAGAAACGTGTCTAAACTTGTATAAACAAATATATTAATAAAAGGGAGGCCAGGTATAAAGCCGACGGTACACAATAGGCATCTAACTGCCAGCTCACCGCTCCGAACCGCTCTTTCTTTTACCTGCTGTATCTTTAAAACGACTTCGAATTTTCTAAAATCGCTTTACTACCGTATTCTAGACATGTTAAGGGAGCAATTTATGAAAAAAAAAAAATCGATTTTTTCAACCCATCACATAGGAAGACCCCCTTAAAAATGCGACAGTCTATTGTGTCTTAGTTATCCTTTCACGACTAAACGACTGAATAGATCTTAATGTAATTGGACTTCAATATAGAATATTTCACGATGACGGACATAGTCTAACTTTTGTCAAAGTTGCTGGTTATGTGTTAAATATGTAGATATTTAATTTTTAAAAAATGTCTGGAGGAGCGAGAAATAGAGGATGAAATTTGTGCAGAAGAAGTTGCCGGTAACACCTATTTATCTATACTGGTCTAGTGAGCAAGGAGAAGAGATATCTCTAGATAAATATACTTGTCGATATTTTCGTTAATAGAAAATAATATTTTCGTAAGAGACTTTCTCTTTGTAAGATCTTACAATTATCCGTAATCGCTATCACAAACTAGATACACAGATACAAGTCAGTAGACCTGAAAAACCAATACATACAGCATTGTCCTTCTTTTTTCAGCACTGAGATAAAAGCCGATTGTTTATCATCATATATGTATATATCCCAATATGTAACTGGAGCCTGATAGGCAATCAGTATACTGTTACATAGCCAACAGCACTACAAATAGCTCTGGATTTGAAATCTGGAAATAAAAATCCACACTTTTCCCATACATACATATTTACCTATAATTAGCTATTAACCACGACTGCGTCTGTACAAATTTTTGCTATTACACCCCCTTCCAGATTCTAAATCTAAAGACGTCTAATTAGTACGAAAATTAAGAGACAGATAGACATATGGACCTACATAGTATGGATAAATAGTCCATAATTATAATCGATACTTATTGTATAAATATGAACGTTGTCTGATTGTTACTATTGTTATGGTAGACTGTATTATAAGAACGTATATAGGTTATCTTATACCTAAACAAAATTAGTGAATAGTATAAGTACAGTCGCTGTTTGAAGCTGTCAATTTCTCATTCTATTTCTTTTTAATTACATAACGTAATTTTATACGATTCTCACTATCCTTTAGCGAATTTCTTCCAGTTATTTTATATATGTGAAATACGATGCCTGTCACATATATTATATTCTCGTGTGAATCCAATGTATACCTGAGGACTTATTATATAAATTGATAATGTGATTTATAAATTTATTATACAATTCCATCACACCCATTGCTTGGTATTAGTTAGGAACTAACAATAAGATGTTAGGAGAAGTTTTGAGAAACCAAACAACATCTGGAGACATAACTCCAAATACCTCTTCCATAAATAACTTGAATAATATCTCAGATATTTTGTAATATAATAATAGTATGCCATTTCAATTACGTAACAATATATTTTGTTTAATATCTAAAAATATTATCACAGTATTATTATTATATTCATTCAATATATACAATATATAAATATACCATATATGAATGTGTTTGATAAATAACGATATTTGTTTCAGTTGATAAACAATAGAGTTATTATAACCACTCTTAACTAAAAATTAAATAAAACTGTGTCTTGAAAATTGTACTTAGAGTTTAAATTAGCAAATGAAGTCGCCAGGAAAAGTTAGTAGCGCAAATTCTACTAGTAAGCCTCTGTAACTCAAGTAACGAACATCATGTCGACTTCGTTCCCTTGGATAAGACAATGTTTGAAGCTCTTTTCCATAATCGAATAAGCCCAAGAAGCTTCTGGATTGCAGGGGATACGAAAACATATTATTCTGGAATTGCCCGCTAATTCCACTCGATGGTACAAAAAGCTTTAAAATTAGAAATACAAAATGAGTTTTATAAACATTATTAATTATGTTTATACGCAAATTGACCCTTATTCTTGTAAATGATATAAAATTATTCTATTTGATAATACAAAGCGTTTATGATTTCTAAAACAAATATTACCTAAAATAACTTAAATTTTAGCAAAAACTAGAAATGTATCAGTAAATTTAATTCAAATCAACGTAGTACAAAACTAAATTCTGCATTTTAAGTACATAAAATACTTTATATTTTATAATTTAATAATTGTTTTACCAAGCCATTTAAGAATACGAAGTAAAACAACGAATTAATACGCGTTATCTATAATTTATTTGATACATTTAACACGCTATAGGTATTTAAATTAGCAAAAGGTGTCTTTATCAGCATCCAACATGACCCAACTTATCACAGAATCCGATCAACGTGAATCGCCCGGGAGACTAGTGTTCCACTAGTGCGACATTTATCGAACGATCGAGAATATACTGCCGCAGTCGTTGACATAATAGGAAATAGTATAAACACAAGTTTTTACGTCTGCATTTGTAAATATTTCCTATGTTGTTTCTGAATTTAATATTTTTATATCTTATTTCTTGTACTAAAAACAGCAGAGTTAAATTATAAAATTGCACACTAGAATTCCGTTAGTTAGAATAATAATGAACGGACAGCGACATAAATTCTTTAAATGGCCGTTTCAGTTTCCTTAATTTTTAATTCATATGGTAATGTGTAGACTTTTCTATGGTTTTATTTATTATAATTTATTTTTAAATAAGAAGGTAAGTACCAACCTTCTTATTTAGATATAAATTTATCAAATTTCATAATTGAGTGTGACTGTTAGTTAACTTCATATTTATAATAATAATATTATTTGATCAAATTATGAATATCATTAACAATATTACCTATTCAACATTCTTGTTAACTGAAATCACCAAAACTTTGAATTAATAACAATTTTACTGCACAGTCAACGACAGTTTGTTCGGTTTACAGCGTTGTAAATGTTTACGATTATGTATTTACCACATTATAAAGACAAATGCGTTAGTGCTACAAATAAATGCATACCAAATAAACACGCTAATAATGTTATACTAGACTACTGTTGTTTTACTTGAGATAAATATAAAAATTGTCCAGTTTTTTTACTTGAAATATTTATCTACTAATAATAGTAATCTCTTCCTGTTTGGAATGAAAATTATGGTAAGTTTCCATTCCAAACAGGAAGAGATTTTAAATTCGTGGGACGTTTATATATGAATAGTGCTTTCCAAGGATATACAGAATATGTGTTAATATATATAAATTTTCCAGAAGAAATTCTTAAAATAATTAGATATCTCTATTATTGTCTATCAAAATCTTTTAAGTAATTTAGAAAAAAAGCAAAGGCAAAGTAAGTAAATATAATAGTAATTTTGTTATATACCGATTAATGATCTATGTTTGATGTAAAAACAAATAAAAAAAAATACATATACCTACATATAAAGTAAAAGGATATATTAAAAATTACACGAACGATCTAAAGGCATCTTCGCAATCAGAAAACAATTTCCTTCCGCTTTTCTGCGGAGTAAAATATAAAAAGCGTGGATATAGGAGGGAATTCACACGATCGAATGGATTCCCTCATAGCCCCTTACCGTTTGTTTCCGTACTTCAGGAAAATGAATACGAGCCCACTACCTATTATGGCAAGTTATTGTTGAATTTTTATTAATTTATTAAATTTAATTTTATAATTTTAATAAAAATAAAGTATTTATATACTATTTTTTGCACCCGATATAAAAATAGACCACCAGATATAATAATACAGGAATCAAAATTAACAGAGTAAGAGGCTACAATAGGCAGTTTTATCGCTTATGCAATCTCTTCCATACAAGACCTTTGGGTAGAGGAGAAAAATCAAAAGGAAGTATGTAAATGGCGACATAATAGAATGGTAAAAAAAATGGCAATTATGCTATAAATTATACTACATTACAAATTAATAATAACACAAAGAATAAGTTATATTGACGCATGACTGGGTTATGCTTGAGAGATGCTTGTACTATACAGGACCGTAATATTTGTTTTTTAATTTTTTTTGCTAAACAACACCAGATAATGAAAAAATGAAAAGAACTTATTTTATGCAGTAATTTTTTCGCTACATCTTAAAATTATCGCGTTATTTTAATATAAAACAGAGATAAATTTTCATCCCGTCCTCGTTAACTTAAATCAAAATTTATTTCTGAATATTATTATTTATGTATTTGCGGACTTATTTTTATATATTGTATCAAAACTGATCACATCATGGTTTAATTTAATAGATATTTTATTGGACTATTGTGAATGTTGATGAATTTGTTTTGTTTAACTACATAGATAGACAGCAACGACAAGAAAAGACCCAAACTATGAGTAATAATCTTTTTTTTCCTGGACAATTCAGACAGCGACAACAAATCAATTTAGTAGGAAGTACCTAATAGCAGTAGATCTTATTTATCATATCATTATTTATGTCTGTAATAGATCTTTCTTTTATCGTATGTAAAAATCTTTAAAAGAACATCCTTTCGATAGAGTGATGACGTGAAAATTTCCGCCATGCCCAGAGTTGCGAGGTCGTATTCTATCCCGACACAGGTCGGTGGGTCTTTAATAGACCTACATGAATAAAGATATTTTGTTTCAATTTGAATTAACATACTGGATGTTATAAGTCTTCTTGCCCTCGTGGAAGCTGTTACATCTCATTCCGTTGGGAATTTCATGAAATCCGTTCGTAATGTCATGTATTATATTTACAGATAACATCACGATCTTATCGTGCGGTATTTTAATTTTTTTTTGTTTTGTATAGATAAGACCGCTCCTGGCTTCGTACAGGTGCAATTCTGGCAGTATAGATTTATAAAATATATATCGTATATACATTTTTAATGGAATAAAGAATGTCTATCAGTACTGTATCGGTAAAAGAACGAATATGTGAATAGCTCGTCTTATTACATAATTATTTTAGATAAATAGCACTTGACGTTTCTAATACCAATAATAAATGATGTCAAGTAGGTAAATCGTTCCGAAGGCAAAGATCAGTTGTATGAAATCCGCTACTGCATTTGATGTTTCATATCCTATATGGACCTTTAATTTACTTTCTTTATTCAACACATTAACACTATTAATATACATATAAATAAAATTGGAGTGTCTGTTTATAATATTGAAATAACCGTTTTTTACTACATGCATATGAATAATTAATAAAGAATAATATGAATAATACGGTACATATACCAAAATAACATTTTTTATCATTTTTGCCAGTCTGTCTGTCGGTCTGTTTGTTCCGGCTAATCTCTGAAATGGCTGGACTGATTTTGACGGGACTTTTTTTGGCAAGTAGCTGATGTAATAAGGAGTAACTCACGCTACTACAAAAAAATCTTTTATTTTAGAAAAATAAAGTTAAATTCCACGCGGACGAAGTCGCGGAAACTAGTATCAAATATGATAAAACAGAATATAGAGTATATAGCAAAAGTTTTTCAGCCAGTGCTTATTGTAAAAGTTGTATAGTTTCATAGAAAAACGATAATGACGAATCGTTGTATAGTTTGTTCTTGTCTTTTTGTACTCATAAATACCTAGGAGGTTCATCCTCGTTATTTGATAGGGGCGGTATGTTTCGCAAAGCGGGAAGAAAAGAATAATATTTACACATCAGTTACATGGGTAGGGCCTTTGGTGGGTGGCACCCTAGTAGCTTGCGTTGTCCCATTTCCGTAATTGGGCACGGCGGTACACAAAGTTCGGGTAGCATTGTTTGTAAACTAATTAACAATGATGCATGTGGCTACTACCGATTAAATTCTTAGAATGTAAATAACATAAGTTTTATATTGTTAATGTTTTTGTTTCGGTGAGAGCATTTTGCGAATCGTGCTAGTGCTCAAGTTTACACTCTGTATGTATACATAGCTACTCTACGACACTACCATATAGTAAGGATACTTATAGAATACCTGCTACCGCATCATTATTCAACATTTACCAAATGAGCTGTATACTGTTGGGAGTATGTGAATCTCACAGAACATTTCGCCTGCCTGCTTCAACAATTGCCTCGTTTTTGCTAAATTGAAACTTGTTTCGCAGATGTTTGACATTAAGCAGGTACATATAGTAACCTCAGGACAATTCACACAGCGCCATCTAGACCCAAGTTAAGCTAGTTATAGCTTGTATTATGGGTACTAGATAACTGATACATATACATAGTTTTTTTTTTGTAAATACATACATACATACATATTATATATAGAAAACACCCAGACCGATAAAAACAATCATACTTATGAATACAATTATTTGTGCCGTGCGTGGAATCGAACCCGCGACCATCGGTCGTAAAGCGGTGTGCTAGACTGCTAGACCACCGAGGTTGTCTTAGATCGTCCACATATGTCGAAGTTTATAACATATATATTTACAGCTTCATTTCATATAATTTTTGCAAATACAGGGTATGCCAAAGTACCACAGTCCAATGGAATAGGTCCGTAATGCATAAGGGGTAGTACGGTCATCACATGATAACGTGACTTACCGTGATGTGTAAAAAACCTGATGCTATATTACCTAGTTGTTTAAAATCATCACTGCTTTTATTACCAGTATTTATTATCTGAAATAATATTATGGGTATAACCCATTTACATTTTTTATATAAAATTATTTATATGAATAGTGTGAATATTAATTATGATTAATCCATTTTCAAGAAAACGTAAGTAATAATTTGTATATAATATATAATACACTTAAGCCGATATTTATACCGTCGTAAACGGGTAAAATACCTACTTGAAAGACTTGAACTTTCAAGTCTTATTACATTTCACTTTACTTTAATTGCATTATAAAATTGTATGGGAGTTTCACTGGATTCGATTTAGAACTGTGATTGATTTTACCTAATAATATAATTCTATATCATGTAACGTGTATTATTTACTGAATATAATATAGCAGAATATATAGTAATAAAATAATTTAGAGACATTGCAATGTGAACAAACTTCCAGTTAACCTAACAAAAGTAGGGTAGTAAAATATATAGATATTTTACTACCCATATGCCCCTGTGTTGGCAAATCAATGTAGGATTTTCTCTATTGGTGGCAAAGTTTCCTGTTGTTCTTAACAAGTCCTGGAGTCATAAACTTTTACTATATATTGAAATATAAGAGAATTGTAGCTACCCTATTGTGTTTGAATATCTATCACTAGCTTAGATATAACTAGAAAGCTTAAAATATTAGATTGTGTCGTCTATTAATAAAAATAAATGATTCATAAATTATATCGGATATTGAAACAAAAATTCAATTTCAAAAGGGGTAGCGTCTTAATTTTATGTAAATTTAGAACGGAATGTCTTCACGAAATCTCTTCAGATTTTATGAAAAAAATACGCCTTTTAATTGATTTCTAAATAATTTACGAATTTAATCATTCTTATTGAATAATATCTAAGATGATGTTTAATTGACGGAATATATAATAACTGATAACTGTCTCTAGATAGCGACACATACAAAAATGGTTAAATATAATACGAATATATAAATTACTGTTTAGGAAGATAATACTAATAAATAAAATATGATTCATACCTATTGCATATACAAACAATAAAATTTGTATTAGGAGATAAAATATTCTACAGAATCAAAAGCTTTGATACTCGCAATATCAGAGCATGTGTCAGTCGTAGACATTAGCACCACAGCGGATACTTTACATGTTACGGTCTAATAACCTCGCCCTACTCCATTTATCATCCCAACAATATTTCACGAGTTTCCGCGTGTTTGTCTCTCAATAGACTAAAACATACGGTAAGAGTATTTACCCAGCATTACAAGTCGCACGACGGTGACGTTCTGCATAACAAATAGATTGTCTGATAGCATAGTAATTGATCGGATAAATTCGTTTGTAAATTAAATAATAATGTTTTTTTTTTATAGAAACTATTATTTTCCCACAACGCAAATTTTTGAATTCATTGGCTAAAAAAAGAACACCCTCGTGGGGTGTTATTTTTTTAGCTAATCACATGAAACTTAATTTTAGGCCACTTAATACATTATTCATACATATATCCCTTGTTCCTTTTAAAAGTTTAATTCTAGTTGTGTTGTAGTACAAAAAGAGATCACGGTACTGAAGTATGCTATCGATTTCGTCATATTAATTACACAGTTTTAGATAAAATTTCAGTGTCACCGAGATTTTTCTTGCTTCTTAATATTATAGCCGAACAAATCGTGCAAGTGTTTGTTTTGTAAAGTAGGCGTCAATGTAACAATATGTATACAGAAACTTTGTTATCTAAATTGAGAACATATTTAGATCTACCTAAAAACCTAACGTTATATAACGGATAGTAAAACAAGAATTCAATTTGAAAAAGATGACTTCAATAGTATCCCCAAGTAACTTATTTTATTTAACATTTTTATCTATGTAAGTTAATTACATTTTATGACATGACAATATTAATATGGACAAAGATATAATTTTGGTGATCATATAACGTAACATGTATAAATAATTTCATAAGAATCGAGAATCAATTCAAAAAAGAAAAAAATTTTCAATTTATAAACTACTTCCTTCTACTAATGTTTTCTAGTCTTCCTACTACTACTACGGTCTTCTATCAAAATCTTAGTGAAATCAATAATCCGCATAATACATTTAATATAGCGAGGTATCACTTTTGTCTTGTTTCCAGGACCAGGAGGTTACTGACAAAATTTATACGTGAAATGTTACATTTCTTTACATTTATTTGACAAAAGTGTGCTTTCGAAATATAGGGTATCACTACCTAACAAACCAGTTATAATCAATAGAATGAACAGATTGTGTACAGGCTTGGATTAACCATGGCGGGACTAAGGTATCAACTCCTAGGTAAAATCACAGATAACATAATATTACATAGTAAAACTATTCACCTGTTTCATCTCTTCCTTGTTGAAAAAAAAGTTTAGAGTCGTTTGGAGGTCATCAGATCTTTTTAAGTTGATGAAGTAATGGGTTAAAAGTTAAAGTTTTGATTATTTTTAAAAGTACTATGTAACCTATTTATATTATTAGTTCTATTACTCTATTGTCTGATTATTATTTATGCTCTAATTTTGTAATATCAATATTTAGCTTTGTTTTGTAAAATACAAATCCGTATATCCATAGTCTCTCGTAAGTAGATACATTGTAATTATTCATTTACGGAACACTGGAAATTATATTCGCTTCGGAACAAATGACTACCTAATCACTTTTGTTACACAAGGACCAACCTAATACAAGGGTAGATACAAATTAATTTGATCCCTCAAAGGGATGCATGCTTCAGTAACTGATAAATTACCTATTATTTACTTTTGAACTAATCGTTTTAAAACGGGAAAACTAGATTTAATTTTATTGGTTGAATATTAGTTCATTAAATAATATATATAATAGGAGAACCTTAGAGCTTATCAGAGCTTAGTTGAAAACTATAAAACAGATATAGACAATATGTACAGCATTTTTTACGTTCAAGTTCATTTATTGGTGGACTTAAAGCCAACGATAAAAATCTAAATAATAGTTCATTCTGTCTTGTTATTTTACTAAAACTAACTCGTTACTTAAAAAAACTATATTGCTTCAATTAAGAAATATATTATTTTATTACTAGTATTTGCTTAGTCTAAATTATTTGTTATTTAAATCACAAAGATACAGGTACCAGTATGAGGTCATTAGAAAAATTTGAAATCAGCATTTAACTTAATTTATTTTATTAAAAGTTACGTTTGAATATCAACATTTGTTACATACATAAACGACACCAATATACATCATAAACAACAAAATCCCATAATTTCATTAAAAAATAAGTTTCATATTTAGGATTACGGTAGTTTATTCCCATGTCTAAAGTGTTCTTATTAAATTATTCATATTGCGAACATCGAGTGTTGTTGATAATGGTCGCGTAGTGGATGCAAAACCATGTAATAATACTCTTAGGTAGCTATTGCCCTGAATTTAAGGGGAACAAGTGCGCGATATTGTTAATAATGAATGAATTTATGAGCGAATAGCAAGCATAACCTTTATACTGTAGCCGACGAGGATAATAGCGGATACATTATCCATAATTTATAAAGGTTTATTGTTAACAATTTAACAGCAATTCATTTACTAAGTTGCTCATAACGGGGTACTGTCTTATACTGGTCAATTAATATACTTTTACAGAATAGACTTTAGTTATGTCGTTATCAAATCGATGAGATTACTATTTTGTGTTATGTTTTAATATTATATTTCGTTTAAAATATTTTTAATTTCATTTATTAAGATTTCATGTAGGTATTTCTTTGTCTTAAGATGACTTTAGATATTTGACAACCACATCTTGTCGATACAAATAAATCCTTTATTTATGTGTTCAAGAACAAGTAACAATAAATGTTTATAATTAACAGGTTTTCTCCTACAGAGCTTATCAAGTATTTACTAAAATATGGCGGCTTGCAGAAAAAAAGTTTCTTTTGATATGTATGATCGAATACTGCACACTCCATCAAATACAAAACATATGCATTTCTGTACTGATTTTGAAATATCTATAGTTATTAATACTTTTAAAGACAGAGGGTGGAAGCAAGTCAATCCCGAGGAAGATTGGAACATTTACTGGTCTAATTCGTTAAATTGTCGTAATTTATTTAGTATTGATAGTGGTTGCAGACTCAACGATAATCAGTTGATCAATCATTTTCCAAATCATTACAAACTAGTAAAGATTTACTCGTAAATTTTTTTAAAAGGTATTGTAAAGAACTAGAAAAGGACTCCAAGACTCTTTCGGATAAAAATAAAATCAAATTTTCAAATGGTCAGATTGTTACTCGCTACTTATATCTTGATATAATACCTTTAACATTCGTCCTACCTACAGAGTATAGCATGTTTGTCGAAGAATATCGTAAATCTCCACAAACTACATGGATATTAAAACCTTGTGGAAAATCCCAGAGTTCAGGTATTTTTCTAGTTAATAAATTGTCAAAACTGAAAAAATGGTCCCGCGAATCAAAGAATTTTTAAAGCATCGTTTAACTAGCAAAGATATATACGTAATATACATAGAAAACCCGCTTCTGATCGGCGGAAAAAAATTCGATTTGAGGATTCACGTCCTTGTTACATCTTTTCGACCTTTAAAGGCTTATATGTTGCGCAAAGGATTTTGTCGATTTTGCGCAATGAAATATGGTGCTACTGGATCTGAGCTCCACAATATGAACGTTCACCTAACAAATGTTAGTGTGCAAAAACATGGAGTGGATTATAACTGTAAACATGGAGAAAAGTTGAGTATACATAACTTAATACTATATTTAGAAGGTACCAGAGGTCGAGAAGTTACTAAAGGCCTATTTGAAGAAATACAGTGTCAGCCACTGTATTTCTTCAAATAGTACATTCATTAAAAGCAGTAGCACGTGTAATGTCAAATGACCGTCATTGCTTTGAATGTTATGGCTATGATATAATTATAGATGATAAATTAAAACCTTGGCTAATCGAGGTTAATGCGTCCCCTTCGATGACTGCTAGTACAATTAAAGACCGGATATTAAAGTACAAACTAGTCGAAAATATTTTATCTATCGTACTCCTTACCGAAGGCATTCGGGACGCTTGTTGGAATAAAACGCCCACAACCAAAGCTTTAGGAGATTTTGAGGTACTTATTGACGAAGATTTTACATATTACTTAACTTTCTCTGTGAAAAATCCCTAGATTGTCTTTAATCTAGGGATTTTTTACAGAGAAAGTTAAGTATTATAATAATCATTTCAAATAATAATACTGCAATATAAACAGTTTATATAATTTACTTATAGATAATAATAATTAAAAAAAAAGAATAAGCTTGTATAATTTATTTATTAAGTAATAAAAACAAGCCGTAAATAAAAATAATCGTTATTTGTAACGATGATATTTGTTGAAACGGGAATTTATATCCTCTTTCTCCATTAGTTCTTCGTCGATCAATAGCTCAAAGTCCCCTAGTGCATCAGCATCAGGAATCTTGTTCCACCTTGCATCAGGTATACCATCGGGAGGTACAACTACTGATACGATATTATCAATTAACTTATATTTTAATATCCTATCATTGTGAGTCGTTGACTGTAATGATGGTGAAGCATTTACTTCTACAAGCCACGGTTTTAATCCATTATCAATAATTATATCATACCCGTAGCATTCAAAACAATGACGATCGTTAGCCATTACTGGGGCGACAGCTTTCAAAGAATGAACAATTAACCATTGCATTTCTGCAAATAATTTTTCTGTTACATTACGCCCACGGGTCCCTTCCAAATATAACCGAAAATTTTGAATACTCATCTTTCCCCCATGTAAACTATTATAATCCCCGCCATGTTTCTGTACACTCACATTTGTCAAATGCACGTACATGTTATCCAATTCAGTCACGCTGGTATCATACTTCACCGTACAAAATCTACAAAACCCGTGTTGAAATAAATAGGCTTTCAAAGGTCGGAATGATGTTACTAAGACATATAGCCTCAGATCAAATTTCTTGCCGCCGATCAAGAGCGGGTTGTCAATGTAACGCGATATTACATAACTTTCTTTACTGCTGAATTGAGGGTGAAATGGGGTTTTCGCTTCCCTAGACCACTTCTTCAGTTTAGAAAGTTTATTTATTAAGAAAATTCCCGCTCCCTGAGATTTTCCACACGGCTTCATTATCCAAGTGCTCTGTGGAGATTTTCTATACTCTTCAACGAACATATTATAATCGGCAGGCAAAACGTAAGTAATTGGTATAAAATCTAGATGTAGATATCGAGGAGCTACCTGGCCATTAGGTAGTGATACTTCGGTTTTTTCAGCCAAAGGATTGCCTTCCCGTTCCAGTTCCTTTCTGTACCTTTTGATGTTTTTCACCAATAAATCTTTTCGGGACAACTCGTAATGGTTGGGAAAGTGATTTATCATTTGATTATCGTTCATTCTATATCCGCTTTCGATACTGAAAATAGATCGACAATTTTGCGTGAAGGACCAGTAGAAATTCCATTCATCATCTGGGCCTACTTGGATCCAACCTCTACGTTCAAAATTGCTCATAATTACTGATTTTTCTAAGTCAGTACAAAATGTTACTCTAATTTTTGCCATGTTTACCGACGACGATCGTCCGTGAATAACTGGAGATATTTTCCTATTTTCTTGTGACATATCTATATAAATAATTTTAAGACATGACAAATTATATATATATATATATATATATACTATTAATGAAATAAAAATAAAAGTGACAGTTTACACTGACATTTTGGTATTCTGAAATTGACACATTAATACTTTTATACAAAACATAGTTTACTGTTTAAGATTAAAATAGTTCCTACCTATGTATAATCTATAGATATAGAATAAGTGGTGCGGCGGTGGCTATGATCTAGCCTTCTTCGATGGACTATATTATTGTATAGGAAACTGGCTGGTCAAATATGAATGACTTACCCTTACTTCAATGTGCTTGTTCTTCAGTGGGCCCACACGGTTACGGGAATCTCAGGAATTCACTCAGATTGATTACAACTATTAAGACATGCGTGCGATATGAGTGCGACGTGCGCGCGCGGCGAAAGCTATGACATCACTAATTATTGAATTAGCCGGGAGGGGTGTCAATGCACATCAACAAACCAGGTACGCATCGCGTTTGGCGTAACCATGCCCCCCGCCTTGACATAATGTCAAAGTAAAATTAACAAAGAAAAAAAATAAAGGAACTACACAATTGAACCTTATTGCGAATGCGACAAATACAAAAAACAAGAAAGAAAAAATACAAAAAATATCAAATGCGGAATTTACTAAATAACTTATTAACCTATTATAAATGCGTACTACCTATCTTATAGAATACATATTATTGCAAAGGCAATGGACATAATTTTACCACTGGCCTTTGAAAAATACCAGCCTTTGTTTTGACTGAGGCAACGCGAATAATGCCATCCTTACCCTTATAAACTCGTGTTATAAGACCAAGAGGCCAATGCAATGGAGTTAAATTCTCCTGCATAACAACTACTATCGTGCCTTCCTGGATAGGAAAGGCCGGCGTGTTCCATTTGCGTCTCAATTGCAACGTATGCAAATATTCACGATGCCACCTCTTCCAAAACGATTGAACGAGTTGGTCTAAAAGCTCGTGTCGTTTCAAAAGATGAGGAATAGCGTCACTTACGTCATGTGCTGGGAAGTGTTTTAGCGGTATAGTGTTAAGAAAATGAGCAGGTGTCAATGCTTCCAGGTCCGACGGATCTGAACTTAAGACGGTCAATGGGCGAGAGTTTAATAGCGATTCTATTTGTGTAAGAACAGTCGTAAGTTCTTCAAAGGTTAAAATTTGTAGCCCAATGACTTTACTTAGATGGCTTTTGACACATTTTATATTACTTTCCCAGCACCCTCCAAAATGCGGTGCGTTAGGAGGGATAAGGATCCATTTAATTCCATTGTTAGCTAATTCCTTATCCCAAACAGATCTACATTCTTGCGATAAAAACAAATAAAGTTCACGTAGGTAGGATCGTGCCCCTATAAAATTAGTACCATGATCCGTATACATGCATTGAATAGGACCGCGGCGAGCGAGAAAACGTTTTAACGCGGCGAGAAAACAAACTGTACTCAATTCACTTGCGAGCTCAATATGAACAGCCCGAGTGGTTAAGCACGTGAATAAGCAAACGTATGCTTTGCGAGTGGTTATACCACGACCGCGATAAGGGGTTACAAAAAACGGACCTGCGAAATCACAGCCACAATGGACAAAGGCTTTAGGAACTTCCTTCACCCTTAGTGCAGGCAGATCACCCATCGGTGGGAATGTAGGACGCGGTTTATTGCGGAAACAAATATTACAATTAGCTACGATCGTGCGAATCATACGTCGAGCTGCGAGAATCCAATATTTAGTACGTAGTATTGACATTAACAATTCTGGGCCTGTATGCAGGTTTTTACGATGAAAGTGTGTTACAATTAATTGAACTATATGATCTCTGCCCGGAAGTAATATAGGGTGTTTATAATCGAAATCTTCATCAGAATGAGTCAGACGACCACCAACTCTTAAGAGATTGTCTGATAAAAATGGATTTAATTTAATTATTGATGCGGTACAAGGTTTTTTATTATTTAACTTGCTAATATCGTTTTTAAAATGAAACCCCTGCACAGCGCGAATAATTATACGTTCGGCGAAATCCAAATCGGAAATGGATATGACGCCGCGTGGAAGAATGTTAGCGAACTTATAAATATAACAAATTACACGAAGTAATTTCATCCATGACGAAAATTTGCGAGCGAGCGAATATAAATAAGGTTCCATAGAATCTTCAATGGTAACCAGTGCGATAGGTTTTAATTCTGGAATGTCCGATGAATCCGCAGCAAGAAATGGCTTAATTGGCCATTGTCCCTTTGGTTTACAAATCCATGGTGGACCATTTAACCAAAGGGGGTGCGTTGCGAGTTGAGCAGGACTCAGTCCCCGAGACAGGCAGTCACTGGGATTGTCCGTGCCCTTAATGTGATAAAAATGCGTTGGTTCCATGTTTTCATGAATTTGCGATACTCGATTCGCAACAAACGTATGCCATTTGTGTGGCGACGAGTGTATCCAATTTAATGCGACCGTAGAATCCGAAAATGCGAATACCGATTCTATGGGGTATCTTGGCGAATAAACTTGATAAATAATTTTGATTAATTTAGAAAGAATTACAGCGGCACACAATTCCAATCGTGCCAAAGCAATTACCTTTAATGGTGCTACCTTTGACTTGGCACATAAAAGTGTAATATTTGAAGTACCATCTGGCAGTTCAATATACGCGTATACACAAGCACCATATGCGCGTTCGGATGCATCAGCAAATCCGAGAATGTTTAATTTGCAATTATCAATAACACCTATATGACGAATAAATTTAATGTTAGAAATGAGTGGTAATTCAGATTGGAATTGATTCCACGTGCGAACAATTTTTTGCGGGGGCGTTTCGTCCCAATCGAGTTTTAAAATCCAAAGTTGTTTAATTAAAAGCTTTGCATATAATATTATAGGCGCGACTAAACCTAAAACATCGAAAAGTCGTGCGACTGATGATAAAATATTGCGTTTGGTGCATGGACGATTAATGGGAGTAACTTTAAATGCGAAAACATCATCTGATGGAAACCAACATAAACCTAAAATTTTAAGCGTTTCATCCTTATCGAATTCCAGATTTTGCGAAAAACGATTACTTTCTGGAATGTGCTCTAAGACCTTTTTACAATTGCTAGTCCATTTTGCCAGTTCAAATCCACCAGTCAAAAATAAAGCGGTGAGCTCTGATGCTGCCTGCGAGGCATCTTTACTATTCTTAACTGAACTAACAACATCATCAACATATATGTCTCTCTTTACAATTTCATGCGCGATTGGAAATTTATTTCCTTCATCGGAAGCTAACTGAGCTACAGTACGTAACGCTAAGTACGGGCTGCAACGTAAGCCAAATGCAACTTTATTAAATTCAAAGACTTGGAGCGGTTTATTAGGACTAAATCTATATACAATACGTTGAAAACAACGATCTTGCGGGCGAACTTTTATTCGTAAATACATTTGTCGCACATCAGCTGAGATGGCGACTGCGAACAATCTCATATTCAAGAGAATAATAAATAAATCCTGTTGTAAGGAAGGACCTGTATGTAGAATATCATTAAGCGAAAATCCAGTACTAGACTTCGCTCTTGCGTCTAGTACCGGCCTTATTTTCGTGGACACTTTGTCCTCACGTAAGACTGCGTGATGCGGTATAAAATAACTAGGGCTGTTATTTTCAATTACGTCTACGGGAGAAATATATTGTTTTTCTATATATTCGTGAATTACCTCATCATAAAGGTATTTCAGTTGCGGTTGCGATGCGAATTTACGTTCCAAATGATAAAATCTGCGTTTAGCGATATCGAAAGAGTTCCCTAAAGACTTAGAACTATACTTAAATGGTAAAGCGACTTCGTAGTGACCTGATTCGTTACGAGTGGTCGTTGTGGTATAAAAATCTTCACAGTATTTATCGTCTATACTTGTTATTGGTTTGCGATCTACTTCTTCAATCTCCCAAAATTTGCGAATTAATACTGAAACCTCGCACGAAGTGGTGGAACAGAACGAGAATGAAGAAGACGTAGAAGTTAAGGTGGGAGCTTCACCTAAAATAAGATAACCGAGAACAGTCTCCAACGCGTTTGGAGTACCAGGTGAATTTATAATTTTACCTCCAGACAAAAGGGTCGCGAATAGATTGACACCAATCAAAAGGTCAATTTCTGATGGTGTTCCCCACGTATCATCTGCGAGCGGAATATTAGTTAAGTAACTGAGCGCGCCAACATCAATTTGACATGTTGGTAAGTTACCTGTTATTTTATTCAAAACTAAAGCGCGAATATTATAATATTGCTCATGATTAAATCTCGATCGGAAAGAGAGATCAACTGCACCCTTAACTGGTTCAGTGGCGCCACCTATACCCTTAACGGTGGTATGTGCGTCCGGCTGCATGGTTAAACCCAATTTTAAACAACACTTAGAAGTAATATAATGCTTTTGTGACCCGGGGTCCAATAAGCAGCGAATGACAACATCACTCCCATTACGAGCAGTAGCAAATACCTTGGCAGTAGCAAGTACTTCAGTCACATACGGCTGCTCATGAATGGACGATGAAAGCGTGCATAACGACTCCTTGTCTCCACCAGTGGTGGTTCCAATAGGAACGGGAGTTGGTTCTAATCGTGTCTGTTGTGTGGGTTGTGTGTGCGCAAGCGGAGGCAATTGCGACGAAGAAGATGGTGGTAATTGGCGACCGTGCGTAGAAGATGTCTGTGCGTTTTTCGTACCCTGAGATACTTGCGTAGGTGCGGAATTATTAATTTTAAAACAAAGCAACGTATGATGTCTCGGATTGTTACAATTTCGACAGGCGGAAGTTGATTGACAACTGAAAGAGTTATGTTGACTACTTAGACATCTAGTACACATACGGTTAGTTTTAATATAATTAAATCGATCATTAATTGTGAAAGTTGAAAATTGTTTACATTTATATAATTGAGAATGTGAATCACCTTTACATAAGGAACAATAAATGCGTTGCGTAGGATTAGTACCTAAAAATGTACGTGGCGATCGAGCGATCGATCGTTGATGCGACTGTGCACGACCACTGGCGGACGCGGCGGCGGGACCGTCCAACTTGGTGGCGGCAGCGGCGCCGGCGGTGCGGTTACACGTGCGTTGTAATATTTTTACGTGTTGACGTATAAATTTTATAAAATTTTCAAACTGCGGTATGTCATCTTCTCCTCTAATTGATGACTCATACGACTGCGCGGTAGCCTGATCTAATGCATTTAATCCCATATAAATAAATATAAAATCATCCAGCTTTTCAATTTTAAGTTGCTTTAATGCTGCGATAGTCGACGAGAAAGTATCAATAAATTTTTCTAAGTTTATTGCCGAAGGACCGTTAATTGATTTTAAAGAAAATAATTTATCTAAATATGACGTTGCAAGAGAGCGTTTATCTTGATACTTGTCGATTAAAGCTTGCCACAATATAGGATAATTTTCGGCTGCTGGTACTAAGCCAGCACACAGATTTCTAGCCTTTCCTGACAGGTGACTCATAAGATAATGAAAACGTTCTGAGTCCGAAAAGGATTCATTGTCATGAATAACCTGTTTGAATGTTTCGTAAAAGAAAGGAAATTCTAAAATATCACCTGAGAAGACTGGTAACACAATTTGGGGGATCCTTACTGATCCCTGTTTGTTGTCTGGTAAAGCAGACTGACAAGCGGGAGCTGGAGTTCGCGAAGATTTAGGTTGTAACGAGACCGCCATCATCTTTATAGAATAAAACATTTCGTCAAAAGCGGTGAGAGATTGATAATTAACTACATAATCAGGGTTTAGTTCCAAATTAAGGAGAATAATTTCATCGACAATTTTAACATACTCGGTGCGCATTTGATCGATCAGGCTAACTTTTGCAATAAAAACATTACGATGTTTCTCCATTTTAGTTTTCGAAGATAATTCATAAATAGACTGAAGTTGCGAAAAATATTGTGCACGTTTTGCTTCATACATTTTTAATTTTGCGTTTGTGTTAGCCATTATTATTATTTATATATATATACTTCTTAAAAAATAACAAAGGAAAACCAATAAATGCGATATATAAAACTATGTGCGGTAATAACGTACAACTATACCTGTACTACCGTAAAAGGGCGAGCGATAAACAATAATAACGTATAATAGGTATTTAATGTACTAAATACCTACAAGACAGACAGATGTACTTGTAGCGAAAATAAGTACACAAATGCGAGAAATGATGCGCGATATAAACTAGCATACATAAAAAATATATGCTTACTATGCTATAAAACTACTAATTAATAATGCGAAAAATAGGTACAACTATTATCTATATATACCTATATGCGAGAAAAATAAAATAATGCATAAAAGCAATATTTTAAATATGCGGTGCGAGAAGTAAATCACAATAACGTTTTAAACACTAAAGCGCGTGACAAATAAATTTATATATACCTACTCATAAGCGGTAGTATGTAGGTACATAAGTGCGACAATACGGAATGTAGGTATCGACCATACATCTACAAAAAAAAATATGCGAGCGAAATATAAACTATACATAAAGCGAAATCGAAGTGAGTGATGTCATAGAAAATCAGATAATATATCTATAACTATAACTAAAAAGATATAAAATAACTATGTTCACAACTATTATTTTACGCGGGAGTATTCTAAAGCGTTGTTGTTAGTCACTGTGTCGATACACCACGTATAACTTAATCATAGGTACGTAGGGCACGATCTTTAACCGACATGTATTGTATAAAACAGCTATGCGAACGAATACTCAAACAATTTACAATAACCACCGTATTATACGGCGAGTACTGCAAGGAAATAAAATATCTATTACGAACAGAAATAAAATCGCTGCTTATCAATAATTATTCAGATTAAATAGTGTGCTTTCCCTGCTCACTTTCTTGTGTAAAGACTATGGTAACCAACACTAACAATCTTAACATTCAAACACTACAATCATCATACATAATATTCGACAGGTAATATTGTTTCGTCAAATAGTATAACGACAACTATAATATTTCTAGAAGCTTCGATCGATCGAACAATATCGATATAATGCGGGTGAATGTGAAATTAAATGAACGAAACAACGCAAACAGATATAAAGCGAAATTGAAGAATTGCTGCGAGTTATGAACAATTCATAAGCGACATAAATATAAACTTATTTATTAACGAAAATACCAATGTATCGTTATATTTGTGCAACCGTGGTATGCAATTTGAATAGATCCTATTACATGCGCAATAAGGTTCAATATTACATGCGAGTCATTCACTCGACTTTCACAATAGGAAAAAATTAAAACAAATTTTAAATAAATAAATTGCGATTCCTATTGTGATCCGGCGACGGAAGGCCAATAAATGGTGCGGCGGTGGCTATGATCTAGCCTTCTTCGATGGACTATATTATTGTATAGGAAACTGGCTGGTCAAATATGAATGACTTACCCTTACTTCAATGTGCTTGTTCTTCAGTGGGCCCACACGGTTACGGGAATCTCAGGAATTCACTCAGATTGATTACAACTATTAAGACATGCGTGCGATATGAGTGCGACGTGCGCGCGCGGCGAAAGCTATGACATCACTAATTATTGAATTAGCCGGGAGGGGTGTCAATGCACATCAACAAACCAGGTACGCATCGCGTTTGGCGTAACCAATAAGTATTCCTTAAATTATATACTTTTTTATTTTTACAATACTTAATCGTATTTCAACAACGAATCCGATTTTAAAAATTTGTTCATAGTTCATAAGACATATTTTATAATATAAATATTCATAGTACGCGTATATATATACGTATATTAACGCTTTGTTCTCTGTTTTAAAATTGAAGTCTGTTTTTTATGAAACAATATGTAACAGTGTAAATCCATATTACGAGTATAATTATTTTTTTATGTTAACATTGATGGGTTACGAAAGTTTATGTAGTCACTTATCAATATCATTACGTAGTATAAAACAAAGTCGCTGTCACTGTCTGTCCGTCCCTTTGTATCCTTAAATCTTTAAAACTACGCAACGGGTTTTGAGGGTGATCAAGAGGTAGGTTTAGATCTATAATACATGTAGGTACACCCGTGTGAAGCTGAGGTGGGAAGCTAGTATTTTATAAAGTCTAGTAATGTAATTTTCATTGCACACAAAGTCTTACTTATGGCGAGTCAGTACAAAAATAACAAACTAAGATGTTAGAGTACCGTACGATACGGTAATATTTGTATTTTCAACATAAATTTTCTTTTACAAGTTACCTAAAAAAGCGACTTCCTTTGTTCACATCCGAGATAGGTACAAAAGACAATATTTGCACCTGTAAGGTAAAAATTCAAACAACGTGGCAAAACAAAATACACTTCCAATATCCAATTCTTACAAAGGAAGTTTCTGGGAAGCAATATTTTTTACCTGTGTGAGGAAAGTATTGAATATACTTCGTGTATTGAAAAGCAAATTACACAAATAAATCTTGATTGATGGTCATGCGATGAAAAGGATTTTCCCTTCGACGGAGTAAGGTAAAAAAGAATAAAACCCATTGTGTCTTCAGTTTACCATCCAATTTTAGTGAGGACGACTTCAATCCCCTGAGGAAATCTTGTTCAATATTTTCTACTTCTTTCGTTTGTTTGTATTATTTTATCTAAACTGCGCTATGATCATCTCCGGTCCTATACTGACGATATGTCTCTTCAATAATATAAACAGGAAATTCGGTGTATTATTTCTATATTGTTTTATTTCCTTCCGCTCTATCAATATTTCTGCATAACATAATAATTCAAGAGTCTTATCAACACCTCATTACATTTTAATGTAACAAGATAGGTGTGTTGTTTATGTATACATATATATATATATATATATATATATATATATATATATATATATATACTGTGCTATCTATGATGCTGAATAAATGATTATTATTATTATTATTTACACACAATGTTATCTTACTTGGATAATATTTATTATATATTTTATTTATTATTAGATATTTTATATGCCTTTTATACTACATTAATCCTTTTTTAACTAAATTTTCGTACCCGTAACAGTGTGTGTTTTGTTCATAGCTAGCAGAGGTCACTACCATATATTTGTACGTTATTATCATTTCATTTATACCTAAAATGTTCAATGATGTCAATGGAGGACTCTATTGACTACAAGAAGCGACGATTTAAAGCCCCTGCATCCATTAACTCTCTGCCCTGCAATACATTTAAGGTCGTCGTTTCATGCAGTGGAGGGTCGCCCGACACGTCTAATCTTCTGTACATAACAGCATTAACATAACATCCAACGGTTAGAAACTGCTTACACATTTGTAAGTATACATCAAAATAATATTAAAATATAAAATAATGTACATGATGATAATGAATAATTAATTTAAGTAAATATTATTATTATAAATTAAACGAAGACAAAATATCAGTCTTGGGTAGTTATGTACCTATCAGCATTACATAGTATAAAATAAAGCTGTCGCTGTCTAGCCCTATATATACTTTAATCTATAAAACTACTCAACTGATTTTGAAGCAGCTTTTTTAATAGATAGAGTGATTCTAGAGGAAGGTTTATATATATAATACATTTACACCCGGGCGAAGCCGGAGTGAATAGCTAGTAATTTTATAAAATCATACCAACACAGGTGAAGTTCCTGAAATCTTTTAAAAAAGTTCTGTTCATTTTTCAACTCTCAGGTAGGCTTTACATTTCATTCATTACGAGAACGAGATAGCAAGGCATAATCCAAGTCCTTGACCCAGCGAAATAATAAATATATTTCCATCTTTTTTCACGACCCGAGTGATGTAAAATTTGTTGCAAATTGGGGTACTGTCTAATGGATCGTGGAAACAGTAGATCCCTCGTGATTGCGAGGCAGCAAATGGAGTGATTTTGATTTGCTTGTCAGGAGTCAGCACTTTTATACCTATATGAGAATAATCAGTTTAGACAGACAGACGATCAGTGCCGACAATCGAGGAATTTCGTTACTCATGCCTTGTTTATTTCTTATTTCAGTATATTTCTTTGGGTATCAGCATAGTAACCTATTACAGTACTTAGGTTCTCTTTTAAGTTTCGCTTCTCTATATCTATATATTTCATTACTCTACATATATAATATGTACATCCACATTATATATGTAGAGTAATGAAATATAGGTTTAATAAATTTAAGTGACAATCGTGCTTATTTTGAACTAGTAAATTATCTTTTATGTTATACCTATTACTTATTTACTAGTTATGTTTCGTCTGTTTACTGGATTAGAAATAAGTTTATAAGATAAAAAATAATTTGATGAATATTTTTAATTTTTTTAAGTATATACCTCCAATAGGTTTTACCAATAATTAATTCTTAAGCTTACATGTAAATATTTATATAATCAAGTAAGTATATGCATATATGTCTCGTAATTAATGAAATTGCTCGCAATAATTACGTGAAGTTTCTTAATTCTAAGTAAATAATTTCTTTAATAAATGAAGTGGAATATTAAATTTACATTTCCACTGAGCTCGCTAAAAATAATACCGTGGTTCTCATTTAAGGAATACGAAATGTAAATCTAGGCTTCGTACCCCACTGAACAATTCGATTATTGAGAATACAACATAAGCAATTTTTACGCGATCGCAAAGCCACGATTTATAGAGTATTTCCAGAGATCTTTTCGATTCGTATCTTTTATTATAAACCTTTAATTATTATATTTACCTAATGCATAAAAAACTAAACTACCCCATTAACTTTAAAAATATAACCACCGTGTGTTTAAGTAATAGTAAGTATATAGTAAGTAGAATAATATGAACGTTGTTCTATTATTTCAATATAAGAAAAGTGTATATTAAAATAAAGTAATAAAGTGTGTATTAGGAGAACAAAAATTTATAAACCTTATACCAAACCACCTGGCTCGCATGTTAGTAGTAAAATTCTAAATTATCTTATGTGAAGATATCGTATGATATATCATAGGAATTAAATGACCTTATACTCAACTAACATTATGATAACCACCTGTAAATTTTTTTTAATATCGATTTTTGTAGATTACAATTATATGATATAATATCATATTGTCAAAATGAGTATAATTCTTCTTTGTAACAATGAGATAAAACCGCTGATAAAACAGTCATAAAAGATTTAGGGTACTCTAGATTCTTACTTCCCATATTTCTATGTGTAGTAAAAATATTATGATTACGAGCAGTTATTTTCAAATCTCTGATATGGGAGTAATGTCGTTATAAACAGTTCAGTTGACAGTAAAAATTTCTCAGTCTCTTTACTGTGACTTTAAATTTTATTGGACCTATCAAAAATTTATAAATAAATACTTTAAAAGAAAATTACGATTAAAAATAGTCTAATTTTATTTTAGTGTTTGATGACTGGGTTTTATAGCTGTAACTATTTACATATTTTATAGGAATACAGGAACGTTATTAAAATTATTTACTTTTAGTATAATTAGTTTATTTAGTATTAGCAGTATTATTTTATTTAGTAGTTAGTGTTTAAAATTTCTATCAACACACACTTGATAATTAATCCTGAATGACATATACTCCTATTTTACCCGAATATCCTGTTAATGAATATTACTGTGACACTTTTTACACATGGTTTATTAATATAATCGCATTTACATGTCATTTTATGGAGTATTTTTTACTATAAAGACACAAATACGAGCAGTAAGTTACATATGTGAATAAACTAATTGCGTTATACAAGCTAGTTTTAATGAATATGAATGTATTGAAACTTTTCTATGTACATTTTTAGCCCAATTTGTATGTTAGAGAATTAGAGTTGATAATATTGAGCAAGCATTCCTAAACTCACTTCTGGGCACATGAAGATAAGTGGAAACTGTGTGTCGCCCCTTTATGAACACTACTTTTATAAAGAATAAAGATTTGATTGTTTGTTTGAATTAAAATCTCAAATTTTCTATTAGAATCCTACATAATTCTTAATGTACATAGGAAATAGATTCTTTTCAAAAATCGATAATATTATACAACGTATAAAAAATGCGCTGCGGAAATTATTTACCACAGAGCACACTGATTTAGGTACTACAGTTTCATAAAGGACATTGATATCAGATATGTGTGTGTGTGTTATATTATAATGTTTTTACCCGTGCGAGGCCGGGCCAGGCCGCTAGTAGGTATATCATAAAAAGCATTATAAAATATTGTTGTCTCCGGTACCTGCCATTTATATTATTTCTTCTTATAGTAAAAATGGAATAGTATAGAATGAAAGCTATATCATGTTGCAATAAAAATGTGCTTCCGAAATATCTACAATATTTTCAAAGTAACAAATGCTGATGTTAGTTAATATAAAACATTATTCCACGGTATTGAAAGCAAACTACGAGTTTTTGAACAAATAGATTTCCCTAGCGATACATTTTTCATACATTTTTTCCAAAAAGAATTTTGTTATACATTTTAGTGCCTATTTTACAGGCGATAGTTTCTCGTCTCTGATACTTATATTTTAAAACTATTTTACAACTTCTTTTTTACCTAGATACGCTTTATTCCTTTTTTATCTTCTAAGTTTATTTAAAAAAATTGTAGCCCTAAATATTTATTTATGTTATTTATATAAAAAGATTAATTTCTTTTATATTTTTACAATTTTTTTATTATTTTTTTTATATTTGTAATTTTACTCCTGGCTTACTATCTTTTTAAACAAATCGTGTGAGAAAGGACGCTAGCTAGCTAGCTAGGTTGTTAAGGAGGAAAGTATGTTAAACTAAGAATAACTATTATATATGCTTACATGTAACATCTTATACAAAGTATTACTTATTATTATCGTCTCTAACCACTTCTTACTTAGGACATCATCACTGACGACTGTGTAACAGAAACCTATAGGAATATATAGTTGTACTATTCTGAGACATAATGTAAATAAATAATAAATCCTTTATATTTATCAGGCATACTCGTACAATTCTCAGGTGCACTGGTTCTCGTACTGAATCAAACGTGTCGCGCTGTACCCCTGCACATTCATTTGTTTCCCATCCCAACCTCCCACCCTGTCTAGTCGCTGCAAATCCGAATCCATCATTGCCTCCATATATCTCTGAAACAGTTGGAAGCAATCAGTCCAGAACATAGGACTCGCATTAGGGAGTTGATAAACTAGCAAAGCTATCCTTTAATTTTAGCTTTGTAGAAACCTACTACGTGACTTAATATTAAGAGGGGTTGATATCGAATTGAGCCATGTCTGTATGTTGAATGTTTTTTACTCACCTTTTTTATGTAATTATGTTATCGAAAATAAAAAAAATCTGTCTCTTTGATTGTGCCTTAAATACAGACTATAGTGATGTGTAGGACAGATAGTAGCACAGATAACAGAATTGGTAGTAGTAAACATTTCTTAACATTGAATGTTTAATTTGTTTCATTCCAATTAATTCATAATAGAAGTTTGAGGGTTTAATAAACCCATTGTTATTCCTAAAACGTGAAGAGAACTACTTGTTACAATTTTTATTATTTTATAATCTTACGATTGTATATTTTTTGTCACATCACTTTTCTTTGTATTTTATATTATTAAAGCGATATCGCTTTCATATCAATCTCAATATTTTCCATAACCTCAGAAACTCACGCATCAGGTATATTCGATACCACGCACACGAATTCGCGGGCATAGGTGGTTATGAATAAACTAAAACAAGGCATCTTTTAGTGTACTACGGAAATCGTAATAAAAAGAAGTTTAATTAATAACATTTAATATTTCAGGCCATTTTTACTCAGTAGTTTAGTCTTTTGTTAAATGTATTTAATGACATCACATTTATTCAATTACACGGTTAACAATTTAGCATGGAGGCCGATGTTTGGCATAAACACTGGCAACACTGTAAACGCAATTTCAATTAGCGCTCGATACAACGGAAATAGCCTAATTTTTGTTTGTAGAATATTTTGCTATGAAATAGATAACTTCTTAATTGGCAAGGCAACGACGTCTGTTAAATTCCGTGATTTCTGTACATTATTTACTCTACCAAATTGGCTGAATGTTGAGTCTATAAAAAGATTTTATTATATAATATTATACTTTTATATATTTAAAGATACCTACTGTTTAACTTTTCGAGAGTCTAAATAATCGTTACTCTTATATAATTATCGCCCCGGAGATCTAACCGTTTAGCACACTGTCTTACTTGTCCCCGACGACCCCATAACGGCAGGCAATCTCCCCATGGGTCCACCCGTTCCACCCCGACCATACATTTACACACACAAACGACACCGTCCTCGCCGGCGAAGACGACGACCTCAAACACACAATATCGCGCATTCAAGCGGGCGCCTGCGCGCGCTCGGGCGCTCCACACCGGCGCCCCCGGGCGCCCCTCCGATCGATCCCCCGTCCAATTCAAACGGGGATCGATATTACGACGGCCTGAGCCGAGGTTCGAACCCCTAGTGGTGTCTTCAGACTAAAGTCGTATCCGTCAGGCAGGAGTTGGCCTTCAGCCGCTCCATAAGTCCTTCCGCGGGTTTGGAGTGCCATCTACACTTCCCCCTTAACGTCCGGTGAAGCTGTAAAGGCCAGCTGCGGCCAACAGCATTAGAGTAGTCCGAAAAATAAAACAAAAAAAAACTGTCTTACTTTCGTTGACACATATTCGATTCTTGCACGTTACAAAATTTGTACTCATTTAATGATTGTTTGGGATGATCTGGGTATTTTTTATTTATTAAAAAACCGTATTATATCTATCAATAATGGTTGTTTACAACTCATAATATAAACTGGATTCCTTTTATTATAATTATTGATCATATTAACAATATAAATACCTACGTTTTCTTAACAGCTTCTTTTTACCTACAAGTTCTATATATGTGTATAATACAGTTATTTTCACCAAGGGACAGGGGTTGGAATAGGAAGGCACTATTTTAATCTCATGTGACCTCGCGTATATATGAAAGATAATTTTTCAACTGACTTCCGAAAGGGTTGTCTATTCGAGTTCATTTTTTGTGTCGATGTCGAATTTTAATATCTATGTTACTCGACGGCAGTCAAAACTGAATAGATATTTTTTGTAATCAATAGGATTTATCCACTATTGTGTTGGTTCCATATAATTTTGTCATAATTAAAAATCGATGTCTTAATAAAATTTTAAATTAGTTATGAAGATTGTTTCTTTTTATAGATTTTTGTCGCTAAATTTTGTAACCCTTTTGGTATTTACTAAGCCTAAATTTTACATGATTAAATTGCATAATATAAATATTACTTCTTCAAGACGTAATGAAAATAATGAATAAATCTAAATATTTCCCAATGATAAGTTACTTCTATAATCAGAAATAAGAACAATATATTCAACGTTAGTAACGTAAAAACTTGATCCTTAAACATTTATGGAAACACGCGGAAGTGCAATAAAAATAAAATTGAATACCATCCGGGCCGGATTTTATGTTTGTTAGTTGGAAATTTTCATGGTACACTGTCTAAGCGGGGAACACCACGGAATTGAATTACGTTGAGCAGTCAACTGGAAGGAAGCGAAATACCCAGACATGGTTATTAACATCCCTTCTACATAGAATTATCTAATAATTTTAACCTACGATTAAAGCAATTTTTGTTACAAAACTAGGTATGCCCGCGGTGTCACCCACATGAAATTTGTAATCTATATGTTGTGCTATATTATATATATATATATGTATATATATATATATACATATATATATAATATAGCAACCATACAGACATGTCATCGCATTTAGAATATTAACATGGATTATTGTATACAATGTAAATTGTATAGAAAATAACAGAAAGTACTACTGACAAATGGTAACCATCCCTAAGTGATATCAACAATGTTTAGGGCTGTATTCATAGAATTGGACTATATATGACTCATAGCATAAGACACTCCAAACTCCACACTCCACACTCCTTATTTATCCAGAGAATAAAAAAGAAAGCACTATAAATTGCAAAGTGGCAATATAAATTTTTAACTAGTACATATATAAATTTAAATTTTCTATATCTACATCTTACAACTACAAACCATCTAAACTGCCTAGTGCCTGATCTTGAAATCTTTGTGGAATCGTGAATCATGAACCCTTCATGTTTTTTCAACACTGAATAGGGTCGCTCTACACCATTTGTCTCAGTGAAACATATGCTCGGATTGTGAAGCGTAACTCTTATTTTCCGAAGTTATTACTAAATGCCAGGAACAAACAGCTCCGGATGGAATTTACAGATGGGTGAAATGGGGAAATATATTTACTTGCTTCAACATAATAAGAGCCTATGACAAATATAAATTATGTCATAATATAATATCAGCAACTTTTCTATGCATATAATTAAAGCATAAAGTGTTTTGCTTGCAATGTAAAGAAAACGAAATACAGGAGGGTACTCGCTATACATAGTGGCAATTACACTAAAACAATAATAACCCTTGAAAGCCCTAAGGGGAGGCTGAGGCTATTCTATTTAATTATTAATCAGAATAAAATAGAAACACAGATGAAACTGTACCACTTTCACTAAGAAACAAAGTGTAAAACTGACAATGAATTAAGTCTTCATAATTTTACGTATGGATCGTTTTAGAGATTTTTTTCAATACTTGTTTTGGAAAGTTTAATTAATTATTGACTGTCGATAATAATTCTTAGATAGTGACATTGAATGATACTAATACATTGAATGTTACATAAATGACCGTAGGGAAATATTGATAATACGCAGTTTTGAGTCAACATAGAAATATTGTTTTACTCCGAAATTGACCTAAACCTAAATCAAACGCAGGACTTACTTTAGTGAAGAAAGTAAAGGCGACTTCGCGTCATGAATATATTATTTTATTAACATTTTGATTAATGTACCTTATTGTTTAGTTAGTGTTTGCCTCAGCTAGTAAAGTAGTACGTATTAAATATTTAAAGTAACCGTGTCTCAGAATTACCATTGCAGATTCTGTATACTTCTTTCCAGTAACATTTTTAATATTAACGTGGAAATATATATATCATCACATCGTATAATATGAAGTGTCTACTGTGAAAGACAAAATATTTCCAAAGAACATGCTAGGTCGACTTCCATAGACACCCTGCGTAATATTTAATTTCTGATGAATTAATAGAGGTAGAGTGTAAAAGTTGTCTTCGTAGCGACATCAGTTTCACCTATATCAGCCGCCCGCTATATATGAGATACGCTAGATTGGCAATGCACGGTATCACGCGTGTCACATAATAACGTGATGTCCGTATTGCCGTTCATATATGTATAAAGACGATGTTTACCACTTACCAGCTAATTTGCACTTGAAATTATATAAATAACACCACAAAGTTATTAAGCAAATTGAGCCTAGTTTATTTTTATCCGCTGGATCCTCCTAATTTATATATAGAGAATTCAATATATTTAGAAAAAAAATTATATTTAATATTCTATATGTTATTTAAAAAAAAACATAATCAAAAAATATATTATTATTATCAGCTAGTAATATAGGCTTTATTCCACGCGAGCAGCACAAGACTCTTATGATCATCTACAGAAGTGTAACATGATATTGGGTATAAGCATAACATTGCTATTCTCAATATTTATGACGTTCCAGCCCTGTGGTAACGAAACCGAAGCGACCAGTAAAATTGCATTTGGTGCTATGGGCACGTGCGGTTTGACTTACAACTCGACTGCAGCTCGGTTACGACTATTCGAATAGTTGTTGCATATTACGATAGATTAATGGCCTGCCTTAACTCGTTTTATAATACGTATTCGAATATTTATTTGCAATTAATTACAACAAAAGGTTGTTATTTCCTGCGTATTTAAAATTTACTAGTGCTCGCTCATTGGTGCAACCACAATTCATTTAAATTTTAAATTTGAAAAAAATAAGGTTCTATTGCCAAAGACAATATATGTATGTGTATAAAATGCGTGGTAATATGTGTAGTATATTTTTACTAATGTATTTTTTTTTTATATTAGTAGTCCTCTATATAAACTTAAATTGTGGCAAATGTGAAGGTCCTCGTTTCGAGTAGTATACTAAGTACTGAGTAATTGCCGTGAAGAGGGCTACAGAGTTTTTGTACCCATATCCCACATATTACTTTTTTTTATTTGCTTGGAGACCCCTCCTCCGACCCGTCCCCTAAAAACTCCAAGATGTCCCTTGTCCAACGCCATATGCCAGAATCACATTATCGGTGCTGTCACCGCGATCCCGATGGCTTATCTATCACCTATTGCCGGGGGGCAATAAACACTTGTTATAACTTTTATTTCTCTTTCAAAATAATTTTAAACACATTTAGAAGCGACAAACCAAAGTAATTTTAATTCATAAATACAGCATGATTGCAATAAATAAACCCGTTTTCTCTCAAAAATAGCGTTTTCGTTTCGCTTCATCTAGCGGCACGTAGGTAGCGCACAAGTTATGTATATAGTTATAGGTCTCGTTCAATATTCCTAGTATATGTACCTACATGTAATTCGTAGGCACGTGATGCTGTCTCCAATTGAGTGCAATTTCCGGCAATTCCACCATTCTCGTTCACCACGGGAATTACGAAATATGTAAGGAATTTTAGATAGGCACGTCTACTTTTAAACTTTTGGCATTGCAATTTGGAGCGTCTTCGTTTGCAAAGTTAAAAGCTGAAAGTAATTTATTTGCTTTACCTACTTATTTATTTGACATTTGCTAAAATATCTTAGTTATTCCATTCGAATCACTTTGGTATATAGCAATTCGTGTTCTATGTAATAATGTTTGTCCCAATTATTATACTATTTAATTCAGGATACTGCATCAATCTTTATATATATACCTACACAAAACTTATACTCGCAACTTTGTTCATGTAACATGAGAACATACTTACCTATTAACTATACCTACCCCGCAAAGTCGATCAATAAATATAGATATATTAATCTAATAAAACCAATTTAAAATGAAATAATTTAAGAATTTGTAAAGTGAATGGAGCTTCACCAAGTACATATATAAAGTACATATATAGTAAAGGATGACTAAAATTAGTCCTTAGTCTCTCTACCTCTGACTTACCTACATATTTCAGCCCCCAAGCAGATGGTATATATTTGTAATTACATAAGTATAAGTTCCAAATGTTTCATATCATAGAATTTAAGAAATATTCAGATCACGCGTATCCATATTGGTTTTCAATTGGGTAGCTTAAAATATGGATTTTACTTTTACTTTTTCAATTTTACGGCTTCTAAACCAAAAGATTCCGAAGTAATTGTATAGGTTGTATACGACTTCAGGAGTTTACGAGGATTATAAATATGGAATTGTGTTCTGTGGAAACATATCTTCACACATTTGGAAAATTTGTGTATTCATAGCCATACTGCGAACTTATCTAACAAAGTTGATTACCAATTAGTAGGGTAGGTAATGAAGTAGATAGAGTCTATAAATAATAACTAGCTCATTAGTTAAACGCCAAGAAAATTCATAGAAGAAAGGTAGCCTTATTTGCATACTAAATTTAAATTATAAAAAAGTACTTTAATAGGATTCGTACATTTAAGAGAATGCAAATTTATTTTGTTAAATCATTTTATATTTCTAATGTATTTTATATCATCTCTAGAATAATATAAGTAAGAAAATCTTTATAAAAAAATGTAAGTACATATATTGGGAGAATAGATAAATAGGTGCAAAAGAAAAACTTCTATACCAATTTTTCTATTTTTCGGAATGGAAACATTGGATTAAAAAGGACTTGTATCCAGAGCCGTAAAATATTAAATAAAAAAAAAATACCCCCCTTTATTTTCCGATGTGTCTATATTATATATCTCATACATTACAAAACAGTTGTCAAATTTCTGGTGAACTAAATCAAGTATTTTCTTTACTTTGCTAACTTTATTCCCAGTAGAGTAAAACAAAAATTGCCAAGAATACCTAATGAAGAGATTCAGAACAAATATAATCGATGGACTAAGAAACGAGTTGGAAAAATCTTGAATTTAAAATTCTCTTTTTCTTCTTTCAGTTTGTTTCTGCGGAATTCCGAAATGTGATTGATAACGTAAGTGAGGCGGCGGTTCGTGGATTTTTCAATCGAACTTGAAACGAGCTTCTAAGCTCCCAGCAAGAAATGTGACATTAAAATATTCACAACGACAGTGAAGTGTAATCTATCGAATACGAAATACCCTGTTTTTTATTACATTTATAATCTGAGTTGGTCTTTTTTTACAGAAATTGTTTCAAATATGATACCTAGCAGAGTTTTTTATGTAATGTTTACATTACTGTACAATGTTTCCTCACCCCGGAGGAAAATATTAACCTATTATTGATACGGAGCAAAAGGATAGTTATTAATAAAAATAGAATGAATCGAACATCACAACATTGTTAAAATGTGTTTTTAATGGCGTTTAATTGTTTTACGTATATCCTTTGATATTCTTGTACTTCAGAACCATCGTGAGGTTGTAAAACTGTATGTGTATGTTATTGTTTCCCCTTCATATCAGAATTGCCTCGAGTAGATTTTCTTTTAAGCGTAAATTTCGGGAATATTATCTGAACTTGTAACTTTTCATCTCAGTATCCTCTTTCTATCTTTATTTTTTATTTTTACTAAAATTTGTTGTTTGTACTGCTATTTCATTGTAAGATTATTAGGTAGGTATTTATATGTGGCATACGTATGTGTATTGTCTATTATATATTTTTTTTATACTTGCAGCTCCAACAATTATTGTCTACATGCACATGGTTGAAGTTATATAAATAAATAAATATATGTACCTATGCATGTTATAAAACCTATATACTGAGAACTGCAGTTTCTAAAATTAAATAACTGTGCTAATTTGAAGCTGGCCTATCTGAATATAGTACCCTCAAATTATGGTCTTATAAGGCAAGTTCCGTTAGATAAAACTTGTGCAACATTAATCGGTGCAAAGTTCAGCTGTTTAGCATATAAAATGGCCGGGTGGCGTTATTTTTCTGTGGCGCCATTAAAATGCAAATAAGTAGTATGCACAACTGAGCCACCTATATGATGTAGTTTGAAGAGACATTTGAGGCCATATTTACGGGTTATACCTATGTGTTATACAATGATAACAACCACAATGAAATGTAGGTATAAAAAAATATACTGGGTTAGAATGTAGAACAAGGCTTGTAAATCTATTAAGTATAAAGATTTAAATAATATAAATACTTAATTCCATTACCATATATATGTAAAATCTAATTTAAAAAAATATGAGACTTATTTAATTCAAGTACTTTATTTAATAGGTAACATATAATTATATGTACATTGTATTTATTTTGTTACAGATAAATTTATCTACCTAATTTATTATTTTTACCTATGCGTCCGCCTGGCGCTATACCCTCATCTTTTTCCAAAAGTTCTTCATCAATAAGTAAATCGAAACTCCCCAAAGAATCTGGTGAGGGCAATTTATTCCAACGCACATCTGGCACACCGTCTGGGGGTAAAACAACTGACAAAATGTTATCTATTAGCTTATATTTCAGTATCCTGTCATTAACTGTTGTCGATGTTAACGAGGGTGAGGCATTCACTTCTACTAACCAAGGCTTTAACTGGTTGTCAATAATAATGTCGTAGCCGTAACATTCAAAACAGTGCCGGTCGTTAGCCATTACAGAAGCAACAGCCTTCAGTGAATGTACAATTAGCCATTGCATGGCCGCAAACAACTTTTCCGTAACCACCCTACCTCGACTACCCTCTAAGTAAAGTCGTAAATTTTGTACACTCATTTTACCACCATGTATACTGTTATAATCCCCACCGTGTTTTTGTACACTGACATTTGTAAGGTGGACATACATGTTATCTAATTCCGTGACGCTTGTATCGTATTTCACTGTGCAAAACCTACAAAAGCCGAGTTGGAACAGATAAGCTTTCAGGGGTCGAAAAGAAGTTACCAACACGTAAAGTCTAAGATCAAACTTTTTTCCTCCTATTAGCAAAGGATTGTCTATGTAACGAGAAATCACGTAGCTTTCCTTGCTTAACTGCGGATGGAAAGGAGTTTTAGCCTCGCGAGACCACTTTTTTAGCTTCGACAACTTGTTTATAAGGAAAATGCCGGTACCTTGAGATTTTCCACAAGGTTTCATAATCCAAGTGCTCTGTGGAGATTTCCGGTACTCTTCAACAAACATATTATAGTCAGCTGGAAGAACGAATGTAATAGGAACGAAATCGAGATGGATATATCTTGTAACAACTTGTCCACCATGCAGAACTACTTCTGCCTTCTCAGCTAATGGACTTCCTTCTCTCTCGAGTTCTTTACGGTATCTCTTTATATTTTTCACAAGCAAATCTTTCCTCGACAGTTCATAATGGTTCGGAAAGTGATTAATCATCTGATTGTCATTCATTCGATAACCACTCTCAACACTGAATAGATTTCTACAGGTTTGCGTTGAAGCCCAATAGAAGTTCCATTCATCATCCGGCCCGACTTGATTCCAACCCCGTCTCTCAAAATTGCTCATCAAAACTGATTTCTCTAAATCCGTACAAAAGTTAACGCGACATTTTTCTAGGGCCGGCGCTGTAACTCTCCCGTACAAGTTATTTGTTATCTTCTTTGCTTCTTGATTCATTATTAATCTTCGGATCTGATTATTTACGTGAAAAGTTCAATATATTGCCCAATTTTTTGTGGCACAGGTGCGTACCGTTGTCATGGTATTCAGCAAATATAACCCGCTATTGGTTGATATCCAATCTAGCCCATTTCACTATGACTACGTGTAAACATTGCCAGTATTGATTTTTAACTTGTTTTACCAGTACCTGTTAAGTATCAGCAATATTTTATCTATATTAAATATACATTCAATGTAGCACAACAAGCATCTCTGTTCAGAGTAAAATTTATTGAAAAATATTTTCTCGTATGTTATTTATAATATGCAAAAATCTTATTTTAAATTCAAATTTAAATAGTTTTTGAATATATATCCCTCAATGCAGATATCCTTAAAGTTGGTACCACGATGAGCTCTACTTATTTTTATTCAAATACAGTTATTTTTATATTTAGTTATTTAATAGTTTAGTTAGGACACTTGATACGGCACGATGATTTCATGAAAATTATTATTGAGGGGAAAATAGAAGGAAAGAGGGGGAGAGGAAGACCAAGGAATAGCTACAACAAACAAATTGAGGACAAAATGGGAGTCGTGTCGTATCAAGAATTAAAGAGCATGATGAAAGATCGCGGAAAGTGGCAAGAGCTCCACCGACAAGAGCGTAGCTCTTAAATTATGAATGAATGAATGAAATAGTTTAGTAAGTTTACAAAAGTATTATTTATAAAAATAAATAAATACAAAACAAATACGCGAATATGAATGGGATTACAAGCCAGCCAGGATAAGGATCAACCATTAAATATCATATTTACACGTGCGAAACACAAAATTTTGTTTTTATAAAAAAAATATTTGTCCAAACAATATAATGGCATAGTAGCAAATTGAATTGTATCTGTTTTATAATGGCGCCGCCCAGAAAAAGTTTTATGAAATTAATAACTGAAAATTAAATTGAACTATTATGTATTAGGTATATCAACTACATATATCGTGTAACCATGGATATGATGGTATGGTGCATATTACATGATTAATACATCACTTTAGTAATTAGGTACATATTTACATGGCTCGTTAGTAGTTTATTTATTCTAAAATATTTACAAGATAGGCAACTACTATCTGAAAATATTTATTAACTTAGTTTTGCTTCTCAATAGATTAATTGATGAAACTATTTTGTTTAGCAATGAATAGAAATCATAAATAATAACCAATTTCAGAATAATTTTGTGTAGTTATTTTTAGTCTCTATATTTAGATATTAATGAATTCTGGGAATTCATATTTTTGCGTATTTTGAATGGCAAACTAGGTGATGACTCACCTGATGGGGTAGTAAATGGGTAACCGTCGTCATAAATAGCACTACGGGCATCACGTTGTCAATTGTCAGCCTAGAAACCTCATGCATTGCCATTCCAGAGTACTAAAATTTTAGGCCTCTTATCTTGTTAATTTCACTGTGCCCTAAAACCTAAACACAAAAGAAAGTAGGCTGTTTAGCGGCTGAAGTAAATAGATGAGACGGGGAAGACGACTTTTGCAATCTATCTCTGGTATAAGGCATAACAATATGCATAACTGATAACATACAAATATATTAGCAGTTAATTTAATTACAAAGTTTGCAACACTATTATGAAGTTTATAATAGAGTAAAGTAAAGTAGTTACTATTTACGCAAATTGTATTCGCTAGCTAGCATTAAAAGTTTTCAGCTTTGTCATAATCTCTCTTCACCATGTTCCATTTCGTTTTGTCCCTAGACGCTCGTTCTGACTCTTCAATGTTAAAGATCTGTACATACAGTCACCTCTCATTCTCATATTCGTTATGATTGAATAAATTTTAATGTAGTATTTTCGTTTTGTAAAAAATATATTTATGCAAAATACTATTTCTTCAACTCCAATATACATTAACATAACATCCTAAGGTTGCCTGGATGGATGGATGGGTATCATCGATAATGCCGCCCATTGTTACCTCTTTCTTGCATAATATGTTTTTATCCAATTGTACATATTATTAGTTTAAGAAACTGTATTTTCTGTGAGAACAACAAAGAGTTTATTAATATTATTATTACCATTAATAAAATATATAATAAAGAAAAGATGATTTATATCTGTCTGTATCTATACATCATTGATGGTCACGCCAGAAGTAAATATATCTAATAGTGATATAAAATGTAATAAAACAGATACAGACAAAAATTTTAGTTAGTAAGACATATTTATATGAGCTGTTCAGAAATATATAAAAATCTTTATTTAGTATGAGAGCACAAAGCCAGAATAAATCATAATCCAGGTGCGAAACTCAAAGGAATTACTTATTGTGTCATAAACAGGACAATTAAGTTACTCATTAGCAGGGCTGCCCACAACACCTGCCCGTCATTAGAATATGTATTAAGCGTAGTTCGTACTAAAAGCTTGCGCCTAATACCGCGGATGGCCTCGCAGGTAAATAAATTTTTACCTCAAATACAGCTACCACGTAGGGCTGCCCTTTGAAAAAAAATCATAAAATAATGTTCTGGTGTTGAGGCGTGAAAATAGCAGCTATAAAGTTACTTCTTATGTACAATAAGTGCGAAAGTGTTGGAGGTATTTTCTACTTATTTACTGTTGCTCAGAACAAGTTTGTAAGTTTCTTTATTAGTTACTTAAATTTTCGTTTTATACGTATCTACACTTAATAAACAATGATGCAATAAGTAGGTATCATAATGAAGTATGCCCACCTATATAATACAACAACAACATACATCTTAATGTTGTTGTATTATATGGTTCAAAATTGTTGTTTGAATTATTATGTAACAGAAGCGATTTGTTATTGTATAGTGTATAACGATATAGGACTTTGATTCATAGTTGTAGTAATTAATTTTATGGTATTATTAATAATATTAATATTTACATGTGTTTAATAGCAACCCTACCGCCTACCACCCACGCTACCGACGCCTTCTGCAGGAAAATAATATTTCACATGAATTACTCACTGAGCGTATTACAAAAATGACGGAGACCTGATTTTATTTCTCGCCGAGATGTTTTTCTATAACGATTCAGAAAATATTATTTTTTATTTTAACATACCTATTATTATCTCTTATCCACATAGATGTAAAATAGAAATACATCCACATACAAACCACGAACTTTGATATTTTCTATAATAAAATTATAATGCATGTAACAATTGAAGCTGTTGTCTCTGAAATAAGTTCCATATTATTTTTGAAGACTATCAATGTCACCAAACTTACTACTTAAATAATATCTAATGTTTTTAATTAAATGACTATCTATCCACATATAATACACACATTCAGTCACACCAAAAGGTTTGATTTCTGCATAAACTTTCTCTTAACTACTTAATAACTTTGCTTCTCTTACTTTGAGGAGCCTTGAGGACCATAAATTTCCAATTCACCATTAATGTTTCTCGAAATTGTTATTAATTTTAATAAAAATACGCATTTCAATGCTATGAAATTTACTGTATCTGAAAAAAGAAAACGGGGACGCCAAAAATAATGTACCGTGACGAAAAACAATAAAAGTATACGTAACAGGGAAAAAACATTACATCAATAAGAATATGTGATTCTAAAAATATTTGTACAGAATTAATAGACCGCGTAACTATATTTTATAGGCTTCCTGTGGTTTTGTGTAGCCAAGTTTTGATTTAACAACGTACATATTATGAATACATGAACTGAAATATAACGGAACAGTCATGTAATAAAATTACGTTGGAAATATTATACAATAATAATAATAACCCCAGGACAATTTATACAGTGCCATCTAATCCCAAACTCAGCAGGGCTTGACTTATGAGTACTAGGCAATTTAATAAATACATAAATACTTTTTTATAAATACCTAATAATATACATACATGGTAAACACCCAGGCCAATACAACCAATCATACTCGTGAATACAAATGTTTGTGAGGAAATGGGCGGAATCGTAACTGCAACCAACGAAAGTAAAACGCTGTGCTAAACCGCTAGCCACCGAGGCCAAGTATATATATATATATATATATATATATATATATATATATATATATATATATATATATATATAAACACCTCTTTGGGCACTTTGTTGATCACGCCACAAGCGAAACACTTGCTGATTCCACCTTTTGCACTGAATAACTTCACACCTATCGCGTATATCTCAGGCGGTATGGCAACGTCGCATTCTATTTTGCGATGCGGCCATATATATTCGTCGATAGTACGATATACTCGACACTTTTTTTACTAATAATTCGTGACTGAATGGCTCCGAACGGCTAAATTTTTGGTATACACAAAGACTTTTTGGCTCTGAATATATTCCAAAAATCAATTAATTATGTTGATCACTTTATATACTCGTCCTTACTGCGATACTTATTTTCATCCGAATATATATAGATACCGTAACGGTCTATCAATTATGAATTTATTAATTTACTAATGTAGATATTTTATATTCGCAATGCTCCATACATGCAAGCTCCAGCAACGGTGGAGGGAGGGTCCCCCCTGCACCGTACACCGCACCTCGCGCACACAAACAAATTAGATATTTTTTGAATACACAAAGACTTTTTGGCTCTGTATATATATTTCAAAAATCAATTAATTGTGTTGATCACTTTATATACTGGTCCTTACTGCGATACTTATTTTAATCCGAATATATATAGATACCGTAACGGTCTATCAATTATGAATTTACTAATCTAGATATTTTATATTCGCAATGCTCCATACATGCAAGCTCCAGCAACGGTGGAGGCAGGGGGGAGCACCGTACACCGCACCCCGCGCACACAAACAAATTAGAATAAATTAAATTCATAAGATTATTTATATATTTCGACTGCCTCGGTGGTCACACCGCTTTACATCCGATGGTCACGGGTTCGATTTCTCGCACGGTGCAAACATTTGTACTCATCGGTCATCGATTGTTTTCATCGGTCTGGGTGTTTTATATGTATATTATATATGTAATTACAAAATAAAAATATCTATTTATGTCAGTTCAGTATCAGTCTGTGTTAATTGTCCAGGGCTATTTATTATATTTTTATAAACGGTTATCTTTTTCCATCGCACCGCTCGCTATCGACAGTGAATTCATAGAAATGTCACTCTAAAAACAAAAATAGTTTTGTGTTTTGTATTTCAAATACTAAATGCAAAATAGGTATTTTCAAAATACTTTTTCAAAATAAAGTACCTTTTGAATTTTTGTCCAAACCTCAGATATTTTATTTATTTTAGGTATATCAATCATTACATAGTGTAGTATAAAACAAAGTCGCTGTCGCATCTAACAGTACATAAACAAAGAAAGAAGACTTTTTGGCTCTGATACCGTAACGGTCTATCAATTATGAATTTATTATACCTAATCTAGATATTTTATATTCGCAATGCTACATACATTATAATATCCGCCTCCATTCATTGTAACGGTGGAGGGACTAAATAGTTGAATAAAACTGAATAAGCAGTTGCTCCACTCTATAGGTATGCGTCGTCGTCGTATGCTGTTCATTTTTTCACTCGTTTTGGCGCCAAGAGAGGGTCACATAGTCGTGGTCAAGTTAAGAACTTATAATTTAATTTTGATGACAATAGATACAAGTAATAAGTAGGCATTATATTAATGTACGTAAGTACTGTACTTAAAAATATTTATTCTTTATTGTACATTTGAAAAACTTAACACTTAAGGACTTGTACATATACACGTACATACTGCCATTTTCTCTTAAAGACATCCAGAGAAGCACTATTTATCAAATACGCGGGGTGCACCGACCTTTGACCTTATAACAGCTGATTCGCGCGTAACGAATTACATTGCTACTTACATTACTCTTCTACAGTGGATATTTCACTATAAAATATTATTATTTCTTTAGATTATGACATAATAGCATAGTTTACATGATTTTAAGGGAAACATACGATAAAAAAAATTGCCGTAAAATGTAAAAGATAAAAAATGGTTATTGTTGGTTATCCTTGAGAGATAGACATATACCATCACGGACTTTTTTGTTGACCTTATTTTGATACATCTCAAAGCACTAGACAATACGCATTTTCATTAAACAGTATTGTATTTTTTTTATTTATTTAACTTTAATGCACAAAAAAATTTGTACATGTGGCGGACTTAATATCTTGCCGCGTTATTTACCAGGCAACCATGAGTGGTGCAGCGAAAGATTATTGGCGGTGCACTAATATAAATAAGAAATGTCAAAAAAAGATATATAAATACAAAGCAAAATATACATTTCTATAAAAAAATAACAATATACATACATAAATATATAACCCATAAATGTATAAATAAACACATAATGATCCGATAATCAAATTATAAGTACAGTCTCAAATTGAAAGTAAGAAAAACATATAGAGAGAACTATAGGGATATAACAGAAAGATGTGAAAAAAGGAGAAGGACAGTAAAACAGTTACAAATTTAAATAATGTTCCCGCAATTTCTGTTTAAATGAATTTATTACATTATTATATATATTAGGCATACGACTAGCCTTATGACTGTTACTTTTTTTTTAATCTATACATGTAAATAAAATTGGAGTGTCTGTTTGTAATATTGAAATAACCGTTTTTTACTACTTGCATATGAATATAAATACGGTACATACACCAAAATAACATATTTTACAAGTTTTGTCTGTCTGTCTGTCTGTTTGTTCCGGCTAATCTCTGAAATAGCTGGACCGATTTTGACGGGACTTTTTTTGGCAAGTAGCTGATGTAATAAGGAGTAACTTACGCTACTGTTATTTTAGAAAAATAAAATAAAATTTCACGCGGACGAAGTCGCTGGGGCCAGCTAGTCTATAGATATACCGAGATTTAATATTTAAGTTGCTATTATGTTGTTGACAAAATTTTACTGTAATGTTACTATTACGTTATCCTACACAATTTGTATTATTTTGGATGAATAAATAAATAAATAATAATCTATACATATAAATAAAATTGGAGTGTCTGTTTGTAATATTGAAAAAACCGTTTTTTACTACATGCATATGAATACATATAAGGTACATATACCAAAATAACATATTTTACAATTTTTGTCCGTCTGTCTGTTTGTTCCGGCTAATCTCTGAAATGGCTGGACCGATTTTGACGGTACTTTTTTTTGGCAGGTAGCTGATTTATAAGGAGTAACTTAGGCTACTTTTATTTTAGAAAAATAAAGTTAAAAACCACGTGGACGAAGTCGCGGGAACAGCTAGTGTAGCTAGTGTTTTTTTATTGATGACTAGCTGTACACGGGATTTCGTCCGTGTGGAATTTAACTTTATTTTTCTAAAATATAAGAAGTTAAATTCCACGCGGACGAAGTCGCGTGTACAGCTAGTTGTCGGTAGTCTAGCGATTTAGCTAGCACACTGCTTTGATTCCTGCTTGGTGGTCGAGGGTTCGTTTCCTCGCACGCTGCAAACATTTGTATTCATGAGTAGGATTGTTTGTAACGGTCTGGGTGTTTTCTATGTATAGATAATATATATGTATTTACGAAAAAAATCTTTGTATTTATATCAGTTGTCTAGTACCCATAACATAATCTTCAGCTAGCTTAACTTGGGTCTAGATGAAGCTGTGTGAATTGTCCTGAGATTACTATTATTATTAATTGGTACACAGGTAAACTACTAACTAGGCCATATTGGTGTTGTTTGTTATGGTGAAAAAACTAGTATATATATAAGTTACACGTACAATTTCAAAGACTTATTTCTTCAAAACTACTGGCTATTCTGAAATAAAACTTTAGGGTTTGTATATGTAATGTTTGCATATAAAATATGATTAAAGGTTACCAGTGTATTTACACTTTTACTGAACAAACAGAGTTGTTTAATAGTGAAAATATTGTGTGGAAGACATCAATTACTTTCAGTACATGTATAGCTTTTCTCTTTTCCTAATTATTATTATTATTAAGTTTAAAGTGGTTGAATTTTACGTAAGGGGTATTTATACATTATTTCTAATTTACCATTTATTTTAAGTTTTTTAAACTCTATTCATCGAGACCTATCTAATGAGTCCAAACACGATATTTCTGCTGTAAGTTTTCGAAGAGTATGTTCATCATCTGATAATACTGGTGCCAGCATGAAGTCAAGGTTAACAGATAACTAATTACTTTTATTTCGTCAAAATCTTTAGATTACGTATAATAAATTCATAATATCGCTACCTATTCAAATCAAAACAAGTATTAGGTACTTCATGTACTAGTATATAAATTCATCAACACACAAGTAAATGATTTTTAAATATATTCAGAGCCAAAAAATCTTTGTGCATTTAAAAAAAATTGCCGATACGGATTCACTATTGCAGTAAATTGTTGAAAAAATATATATCGCGTATAGGTATCTACTACTATCGACGAATACATTTGGCAACAACGCGCAACATATGCGATGTTGCCGTTCCGGCCGAGACCATGCCGGAACGGCAACAACGCATATTAGAATACAAAGATAGTGATAGAAAGAGAGAGACAGTGGAATCAGCAATATCTACGGATCGTGGCTGGATCAACTAAGTGTGCAAGTTTATATAAATGTATATATATATATATATATACATTTGTCTTTAATTCAAAGGAAATATAAATAATGAACGCATCACATTTAAAACAGTATAAATAGTTAATAATTTAATAATAAGTTAATAGTTTAATAAGTACGTACGTAATATTATCACATGGTAACAGCACGTATTATGGCAAAAATAAACATCGGCTGATTTGAAAAGATTTATTATAGTAATAATAGTAATCTCAGGACAATTCACACAGCTTCATCTAGACCCAAGTTAAGCTAGCTGAAGATTATGTTATGGGTACTAGACAACTGATATAAATACACAGATTTTTTTCGTAAATACATATATATTATCTATACATAGAAAACACCCAGACCGTTACAAACAATCCTACTCATGAATACAAATGTTTGCAGCGTGCGAGGAAACGAACCCTCGACCACCAAGCAGGAATCAAAGCAGTGTGCTAGCTAAATCGCTAGACTACCGACAACTAGCTGTACACGCGACTTCGTCCGCGTGGAATTTAACTTCTTATATTTTAGAAAAATAAAGTTAAATTCCACACGGACGAAATCCCGTGTACAGCTAGTCATCAATAAAAAAACACGTAGGTATCTCTAATATATTATACACTAGCTGTTCCCGCGACTTCGTCCACGTGGTTTTTAACTTTATTTTTCTAAAATAAAAGTAGCCTAAGTTACTAGGTAGTAGCCTTATTACATCAGCTACCTGCCAAAAAAAGTCCCGTCAAAATCGGTCCAGCCATTTCAGAGATTAGAATAGAATAGAATAGAATAGAAAATCATTTATTCAAATAAACTTACATTGAAGCACTTTTGAATAGTCATTACATTTTTTTTTAATCTACCGCTCGTTCGGAAAGCTGTCTCATCACAAGAAGAACGAGCAAGAAACTTGCGTGTTGCTCTTTTAAATAATTTTATTATTACTTTACATTTTTAAGTTTAAGTGTCTGAATACAAACCACCAATTAGCACTAATTCAATTAAATATTCAAAAAGAATACATAACCAACTGGTTAAACAATTAATAAGAGGAAATCAGTCATAGTGATTAGAGCAGACCAGTCCCTACAAGCAGCACCCGTTCACGAGTATGACGGATGAGCCAGCCATCACTGCGCTCGACCATATTTTAGGGAGCCCAATGACCCGGCCCACCACGCCGCCACAAGTCTGGACATTTTAGTGAGCATGACTACTCAAAACACTAGACCACGTCAAAGCTACTCACAATTGCCATCTGATAGTTATAGTATTCACGTTTTACATAAGAATGCATGCGGCAATTAATACAAAAACCGCTACGCTTTCATATTTCTAAAATCAATCAATTAAATCAAGAAAGCAATGAGAAAATAAATTATAACGTTGTATGCTAATAAACTAATTATTTACTTGATTAGCCGGAACAAACAGACAGACGGACAAAAATTGTAAAATATGTTATTTTGGTGTATTATGTACCGTATTTATATTCATATGCAAGTAGTAAAAAACGGTTATTTCAATATTACAAACAACAGGCTTCAACATTCTCAAGTACCACAAAAAAGATGTTTTTTCTATCAAATAAACCGTTTTTTTATTAAAAACAAGCTGTTCCCGCGACTTCGTCCGCGTGGAATTAAACTTTATTTTTCTAAAATAAAAGAAACCTAAGTTACTCCTTATAAATCAGTTACCTGCCAAAAAAAAGTACCGTCAAAATCGGTCCAGCCATTTCAGAGATTAGCCGGAACAAACAGACCGACAGACAGACAGACTAAAATTATAAAAATTGTTATTTTGGTATATGTACCTTATATATATTCATATGCATGTAGTAAAAAACGGTTATTTCAATATTACAAACAGACACTCCAATTTTATTTGTATGTATAGATGTATAGATTATTATTTATTTATTTATTTATTCATCCAAAATAATACAAATTGTGTAGGATAACGTAATAGTAACATTACAGTAAAATTTTGTCAACAACATAATAGCAACTTAAATATTAAATCTCGGTATATCTATAGACTAGCTGGCCCCAGCGACTTCGTCCGCGTGAAATTTTATTTTATTTTTCTAAAATAACAGTAGCGTAAGTTACTCCTTATTACATCAGCTACTTGGCAAAAAAAGTCCCGTCAAAATCGGTCCAGCTATTTCAGAGATTAGCCGGAACAAACAGACAGACAGACAGACAAAACTTGTAAAATATGTTATTTTGGTGTATGTACCGGATTTATATTCATATGCAAGTAGTAAAAACGGTTATTTCAATATTACAAACAGACACTCCAATTTTATTTACATGTATAGATTAAAAAAAAAGTAACAGTCATAAGGCTAGTCGTATGCCTAATATATATAATAATGTAATAAATTCATTTAAACAGAAATTGCGGGAACATTATTTAAATTTGTAACTGTTTTACTGTCCTTCTCCTTTTTTCACATCTTTCTGTTATATCCCTATAGTTCTCTCTATATGTTTTTCTTACTTTCAATTTGAGACTGTACTTATAATTTGATTATCAGATCATTATGTATTTATTAGGTATTAACTATTATATTATGCATAAAAAATATTTGTAATAATAAAGAAAATACATTTAAAATGTTTTACTTGTTGTGTTAGTTATTTATAAGATCTTACTATAATTGTTAGCTGCTTTACAATTTAGAAAGTACAATAGGTAATGTAAATTAAAATTAATTTAATACTTAACAACGTTTTGTTCGATTAAATTCATTTAATTATTAAAATAGTTAATTTAAAATTAGAGTAAAGACAAAAAAAAAATAACAAAAAAAAATCGGTGGCGGGAATCGAACCTTGAGCGTCCGTTTGGTAAGTTGATTTGAAATTCAAAGGCTTATTTCTTCGAAATTACTGGTCATTTTGAAATAATACTTAGGGTTCGCATACCCTTATCGGATACTACTACTACACGGAGTTTCGTCAAAATAAAATATCTAGGTTAGGTATAATAAATTCATAATTAATAGACCGTTACGGTATCTGTATATATTCGGATCAAAACAAGTACTATGAAATAAGAACGAGTATATAAATTGATTAACACAAGTAATTGATTTTTGAAATATATTCAGAGCCAAAAAGTCTTGTTTCTTTATTTATGTACTTGTTAGATGCGACAGCGACTTTGTTTTATACTATACTATGTAATGATTGATATACCTAAAATAAATAAAATATCTGAGGTTTGGACAAAAACTCAAAGGGTAATTTATTTTGAAAAAGTATTTTGAAAATACCTATTTTGCTTTTAGTGTTATAGTACTTTAACTGTTATGTTTTAAGTAACAATGTTTAATTATAATTAATACTACTGCACCAACACTCCGATCGTGCAAAAAAATTTGCTGTTTCATTATTTTTTAGTTCAATTAGTGGTCTACCTAAGTCCTGGGCTAAGGGGGGGACAGTCATGACGCCCCCATGACTCCCATGACCTCCATGACGCTCCCCCCTGGATCCGCCGTTGCGTCTTCTCTTTATTCGCTCAGTAACTTTGTTACAAAAGAAAAGATTCCCGTCCAAAAAATAATAAGTATTGAGGTTTGATCTGGAGTCACGTTACTCCAGACTGATTTCTATAAATATTTAGATTAGATAGACTATTATTCTTGAAATACTAGCTAGACATTATTAAGTTACTGTAGCCATAATGTAGTAGCCCAAACGTGCCAATGAGGAAGCCCTTGGCAAATGCTGCACCCTGATTGGCCCGTTTGAATTGGATCAAGAACTGCTCGTATGCCAAAAAGGTGGATTTGTATAAAATCATGTATAAATCGCTTAATTATTATTATTACTCGTCGTGACAGTTGTGGCTCAAAACGGATCAACATTTATATATGGTCAACTGGCATTAGATCAACAAAAGGCCTCCGGATCAACAAGTGAAAATGGATCAACAAAAAACTACCTATACGGCACGTCTGAGCCACAAAGTGCCCAAGGGGATATTTATATATATATATATATATATATATATCTATATACTGTACCATTTTTATTAAATAGGTTAACAAAGACTCTAATTCTTTTATTACAGTTATCTAAAATTTTAAATATGTGTACAAGTTACGAAAGTAAAACCGAAAACTTTTTTCGAATCAAACCCACGACCGCCTGTGGTAACGTGGTGAATTAAATATGTAATATGATACTCGTAATGATGTAACTTTCTATATGTGAAATAATTTGCGAAATCGATCAAGTATTTCGAGTGTTATTTTGAGTGTCTATTATAAATCAAATAAACATTCAAAATATGAAATCCTTCCCATACACACATAACTTTATGATTGTTATTTCAGATAGAGTTGTGTAATGCATTGTCAACTAACGATGTCATGGTGAACGCATCACTTGACATGCCTCCATCACTTGAAATTTAGACCTAGTATTAGATTATCTGTCGTTTCTATGTTCCATGGAAAACTTTTAGTTCTGTGGTGTTACCGAAGCGTGGATTTATCGTTTTGTGTTCTAGGAAGAAGTTTTCTGGGTTGGTGCCAAGCTGCCAGCACCCTCCGACAACACACGCGATAACTTATTCCACAACTCTTTTAAATTAAGCACTCAGCTGTGGAGATACAACAGGTTACAAGAATATTTGAAACTTATACCACAAAATATTAAACAATGTTGCAAACTGTTTGTTTATTTTCTTTAATTATGTAATATAAAGTATGTTCTATCTATGTTTTTTAAATAGCAAACATTTCATACTTTTATTATGATACTAAAATCTATTAGTCTTTCTCTTATATTGACTTTTGTTTATGTATATGTATGTTTGTTGTAACGTTTTATGATACATACGCTATACAAAATTTATAGGTAGGTAACCTATAAATTTTGAGGGCTTACTATAGTAATTCAAATATTATTTTAATTTATATATATAAAGGAAACAAGTTTTACGGTAAAAATTGCTATTTTTCAAGATACTATTATTATTATAACATAGATACTAAAATATTGTTGTCGCTAGTTTCACTTTATTTCATATGTAGGTTTTATAAATCATTGTCAAGTTCAGTTAGATTTTAAAGTTACTTATGGAAAGAATAATAAATAAATTTATTTATTATTTATTTATTTATTACTCACTTAGTTTAATTAAATCAATTAAACTAATATTTATTTTTGAAAGTGTAGAGATTTCCATATATTCAAAACTTATACCGTTACATGGAGTATCTTATATAAAAAACAAAATAACCAAAACCAAAACATTTGTAGTATTTCTATACGTAGGTATAGCTCAATATTTCGCTTAATCAATATAATCTAGATAGGGATTCACTTCTTTTTACATTAAATTATATTGAAAATAAAAAATAGTCATTAGATAGCTTTAATTTTTTTACTTAAAGTTAATGTAGCAATTTACTAGATACTAGATACAATGGTGTGTTGCTTAGAATGCCTTTATATCATAAATTCCTGCTTTATCAAATAACATTAATTCTCATATTCCTACATCTTACGGCTATCTGCTATATGAATGCGTGCAGTAAGCCCAACTATCACAATTCTACCTCATTTAACAGCACGAGCCACCGCACACCGTCTAAGAGAATTATGTTTCGTGCAATAACTATACGACAGCCAGCTGCAATGCATTTCATTTACATACCAGAATATTACTTTTTATATATATGTTTAACTGTTTGCTTTTTTATAATTTGAATGTTACAATTAATTACTGGTTTTTCATCATCATCATCATCATTTCAGTCCGGAAGACGTCCACTGTTGAACAAAAGTTCCCCCAAAAATCCTCCCTATGTGCCCTGCCCCTTCAGTTTCGCAATTCTTCGAGCTCATGACTTATGTAGGTTAGGTAACTCATGTTCTTCTGAGGATCTCCTCATTTCTGATACGATTACGCAGAGCTCCAAGCCCTCTCCATAGCCCTCTGAGTGACTTTGAGCTTATTTCTGAGACCCAAAGTTAGCGGCCACGTCTCTGTACTGTACTCTCGATCTCGATTTTACTGTACGTATATTATATATTACACAAAAGAATTAGTACTCCTTCGATTATTTATATATTTTTTGTAACTGATGGCAAACTTCGTCTATTGATATGGACAGCACCTTAATATGTTGTCACATAATACCCATAATACTCATAAGTTGTCATTTCTGAGTACTACAATGTCATGCTCCGTACCTTCGAATTTAATTTGCAGTAGAGAGAAGGGATTTTTAATACCAGGCCCGATTTTTATGGTTATGTTTTAGTGTACAAATATCTAATTAATCAGTATGTCATGTCAATTTACTTTTAAGTCTACCTAGGTATAAAATTGAATTCATTAGTTTTGTATTTTTATACCGTTCCCAAATGTTAAAACAATATTAGCTATCGTTATATTAAAGTACAGTTTAATTATAGTGAAAGCATATGTACATACACAGAACGCTCGACCTTAACTATTATTACAGAAATTCCAAACCGCGGTTTGGCGAATATGCGTAGGTTGAGACCTTACTTGAGACATAGTAGTATCTTATCTGTGGTTGAGAAAGCATTTATAGTATCTACCTTCCCTTAAAACTTCTTTACTTATTTATCTATAAATAATTCTGACATATTTATTACCAAATAATAATCTATAAAGGTACTTACATACTGTTTGGAAAATTTTAAATTTACGTGGAAATGTAAAAAGGACTTACATTTGACGCGTTGTGCTTGTAGAGCCGGAACTACCGTTTCTAATAATAATAGTATCTCCTAGAAGTCTAGAGGAATCCTGGTATTTTCTCAAGCTTCTTAGCTTTAAATTGATTTCTTTAAAGTCTGACTTTAGCGCCTATGTGCATAAGTATTGAAGGAACAGTAACTTGAACTATCATTATTTTAACCCTTTGGATTTTATATTTGGATCTTCGCCGTTAACTTCAGTAATGAACCCTCTTAAGGTCGGTTACATATTACCTCTTTTCTTTAGCTCGCCCTTCATGGCTATTTGAACCATAAAGAAATAGGAAATATTATACACAGCTAATATTACATATAAAATATTTAGGTACTCTTGGTACACCATAACATTCTTAAATGGCAGTTTATTGTAACAAGTAATAAAAGCACTTTCACATACGCTTTCAAGATTTATTACATCAATAAAAATAATGATTCCCTTCTTAAATAAACATTTCTGTGTTTTTTTTACTTTTCCTTGTCACGATAATAAGTAGGTTCGTATTGTATATTATATTAGGTGAAAACGTACGTTTATGTTCACTGTTTATTATTTTAGGGTATACTCTAAATGTGATTATTTGTTATCTTTGAACTTATCCACCATCTGTGTAATCTCAGGATACCTCAATCCTACTAATTTAGCGAACGAACACATGGACCAGCCAACGCCATACCAGCTTGTATAAACATACATAAACATGGGTATGAATACATATATCTATTTTTCATCAGCGCCGATATGGTTATTTATGTCAAAGTTTTATTAAACGTATAATTCCATTCGGATCGAACTGTGCCTATCGTTAGGCTGACCTTACTCACTAAGTACGATACAAAATACAGTATGTTGCTTCTATATTTCAGTATTAAAGACCGCAGGGACAAGGACCACTCGAAAATGGCGTAAAACGTCCTGCCCTGCTGAGATTTATGCTTCATCCCCGAAAGTTTGTGCCGCCAACCGATAAAAGGCAACGTTCTGGAAAATATAAATTTCGTTTGACTCGTGACCGTTTAAAAGTACCTAGTGTACATTTAAAAATATCTACAACATGAAAGCATAATTTTAAGTTCATTCGAACGCAACACTTCTTATTTTCAGAATCACATTTTACCTTGAAATTCAAATTAAGTATACCTACTGTACAAGTTAAACGCATAGTTTCATAAAATATATATTTTGAATTCAAATGAATTAGATTTGTCTGAAAGTTTGATTTTACGTAAATATACCTACATCAGTGTAAACTTTAAATTAAACAACAAACAGATAATAAAGCTGTTAATGCCTTTTGGGTAGCAATTACTGTCGCCCCCTTATTGCTTTCGTAGTCCTACGTCTGGTTGTAATTGATGATTTGACTATGCTTCAATATTTATTATAAACTTTGTGTAGACATTAACTAGATCTTTTAGATATAACCTATTTATAAACGGTATATGCTGAGACATCAGTGGAAGATGACATGATGAGGAGAAGGTCAACTTCACCAAAACGTACCATAATAGTTCTCTCAAGTTATGGCGTACCAAGGGAAATAGGCATTTATTTATTATACATATAACAGTGTTACTGCAAAAGTATTACTAGTTATTATTCTTATGTGTTATATTCTATTTTTACTTAGAGCAATTTATAAGTTGCTATCCTAAAACCTCAATCTGTAGTTCAATAGTGTTCAGTACCAAATAGAGTGCACTTAGACACCTGTAATCATTGTAAAATCCGTCTCCAAGTCAATCAGGGCATACTAAATCCTCATTACGATATTCAGCGTCAAGGCCATCAGTCAAGACCATCATTTATCTCCCGAAGCCGCTGACATCTCGCCGGTGACAGTTTGCTAACTTATCTACTCCGGCCCGAGTGGTTTTTTAACTTCACCGAAACGGTCGCTATTTTAGGTCCCTTCAATGACTTGTTTTTTTCGAATGGGATATTTTATTTACAGACTGTTTACTACCGTACTTCAGTACCTAAATGTATAAAAATAGTGCAGTATTTGTATTTTTTTTTAATATTATCTACTTTTACTTGTTATTTACAGCTGAGTATCTATCAAATTCAATTATGGGTAACTAAATTTATTCCCGCTTATTCTAAAAACATTATACCATATAAAATGGCAAATGAGCTTTGGTCTATGTAATAAATAGAGGGTAAAACTTAGAGGTAAACAGCACTAAGGACTTTATGAAATATTCTGTAAGTATATTACGGAACTAAAATGTCGTCCTATCAAGTAAGTCTTTTCCCACATCTGCCCACATAGATAACCTTCTGTATGTGTTCACCAAATGTTATTTTATTTAATCTTTCCAATTAACACGAGACATCATCTATAAAATAAACCGACATATTTGCTAAATAAAAGGGCGTAACAATATCATTCTACTGAGATCGGTAGGTATGGATTTCGGTCGAACGAGTTCACAATAAAGTTTATAATTAACACACAACAAATATAAGCTGAAATAGAGCAACTGTTTCAGGACAGTTCCATAACATATTAGCGAGTTTAGCAAACGCTTGTGGACCATTAGAAACAAAAGTGAACAATGCCTGAGGGGGTCACATATTATTAGATACTAAACTTGAATTCCCCGCATATCCCGGTCCTGTTAGTGGCCTGTTTTGCAACAAATAATGACAGTAATTTACTCAACTTGATAGGTATAAATATTAAGTGTACTAGCTATCCGCCTGACTTCGTACGGGTGTCCTAACGATAGTGAAGACTAATGTCCGCACTGCTATAAAGTAAAGATATTGTAACTGGTAATATATAAAACATAATAAACCTAATTGCCATTCTGTCAATTATATCAATATGTTTTTATTTCGTAAAGGAAATAGAAATAATCTTTATTCAAATAAACTTAACAAAAGCACTTTTGAACAGTCACATTATATTTGAATACCAACTTCCAAATAGAATGATGGACAAAAGTAAATAAATATAATAGATACTTGAATAACAAAATAAATCAGTCCTAGTTAAAGGATGATCCGGAGGTTTTATTATGATTTTTCACTATTGTAAGTACGATTTTTTCCAACATTTTCTTTTATACAAAGATCTTCTTGACAATTAGGTACACAATAAAAAGTATTAGACATTTAAACCCAATAATTCTGAAGTAATGAGACTACATACATACAGTAATTGATTTATTATTATATTGTCTTATTATTTATTATTATTTTTGTTGTTATTACCTACATGACTTACGAATACTTAATTAGAGTCATCGTTACTTAGCATTGGTACCTCTTTTTAGTTAAATCAAATTTAGAACATTTCTTAGAACTAAAATAATTTCTCACAAGCAAGTACGTCCTTCTTAGAGCTAAGTAACGATGACTCTAATTAAGTATTCGTAAGTCATGTAGGTAATAACATACCTACCTATATTTTCATTCTAAGCATAATGTAAAATATGTGTATTGAAAATTAAAGCGAAGAAAATTTAATTAAGATCTATAGGTATCTACGTAACATTTAATAAACACCCTAATATATTAATATGCTTAGGTTTAGGTAGTATCATAAGCTCGATTCCACCTTTTGAGTTAGTGAAAGCTATGCACACTAGTCACACAAGTCTATATCTGCCCTAAAATACTTGAAAGTAATCTCTCAAGCATCTAGGCCACAAAGTAAGAGCTGGATTGCGAAAACTTCCAACATAAGTAACTATGTATATTGACTCGTGTTTGTGGAAGTTGAAAGAAAAATAATATACGAATTCCTAAACTACCATACCCATATTCAATTGGTATTATTTTGATATATATTAAATATGATCATAAGTAGGTAGGTACATTTAGGTATTTTATATACTATTTTATTTTTATTTGTTATCTGTTTCTTCTCGTAACATCGATCGTGTGGTCATGATTGCTATGAATAAATTGTAGCGTAGATGTATCATTGTCCGTCCTAAATATATTTTATTAACTATATTTTTGTATGCCAAAATTAATATTGATAGTGTGACAAATATATTCAATTTCCCGTTTACAATTTTAAATAGAATAGATATAATGTATTATATGTGAAGTTATATTATACCTATTACTGAGATTCTGTATCAGATCTACTATAACTAAGTTACCATGCCAGCTTGTATTCTACATACTAATTATAAAATTGTAACGTATCGTAGGTGCCTACTTGTTTATCCTAGTTTCATGACTAAATACCTGCCAATCTCCTTATAGATATTTGGAAATTCAGACAATTAATTTCTTTATAAAGCAAATATCCATTTACCTAAATTAAATTTTGATTAAAACCTTGCTGTTAGAAGCAGAATTAATACGCAGGTAGGTATTTATTTTTGTAGGTGGTTTAAAATGTCACAAGTACCCACCTATATATATATACCAGTGGTACCCATACCATTGGTATATATATATTAGAATTTGTAGTGTTATTATTACTATTAAATTAAATAAATACCATACTAATGTGGTAACGCAAAACAAAATAATCTGAGTATATAAGTGATCTACGAACAAAACGTAATTTCGATACTCAAGTAACTAAGTAAATTTATTTATTTTCTGCTATTTGGCAGTTTGTATTCACAAAACATTTTAAAAATATAGTACTGGACAACATTTATTTAAGAGTAACATACAGGTTTCTTGCTCTTTCTTCTGACGATGACATTGCTTTCCGAGTGAGTGGTAGAATAAAAAAATATGTCTATTAAAAAGTATTCATTTGAATGAGGATTCTTTATATTTCTATAATATAGAAGCACTGTATACAGTGGCTCTGCATTGTTTACAGTAATTGTTTCGCAAATCTAAACACGTGCCGTTACCGCCCACACAATAGTCACTAAAACACACAAAAGTGGATGCACTGCGAGGGCAGGGCGCAATCCGTGGTTTGAAATAAATGTTATAACACTGAACACTAGAAACTGCGGCCATAATGTTTGCTATTTCTGTTTTGTGGTACATTGAAAGGTTTAAACAGGCACGGTTAAAGATCGAGACGACACTATAGATGTTAGTAGTTGGTAACTGAATGCAACTAGATATTAGTGGCGAACATATTATAAAGAAACTACTTATTCGTGTGATGAAGGGTTAGATATGCGACATGTGTGGGTGTGAGTGTGAATAATATAATAAGATAAAGTGTATGTGCGTCTCTTTTCACCTTCAGAATTTCATAAGAGATTAAATGAACAATGCACTACCTACAGAGGAGAGAGAGAAGGAATACTGGAAACAATATCCATAAGTTGTTGTGTCAATATTTTACTGAAATTCGGCAGATTGTTCATACTCGAAGGTAACTACGTATAATAAAATGTGTAAAATCATTATAATTATCGGGCCTTAATAATGCCGTAAATAATAATTCTAATTTAGAAATAGCTCTTTCCATAGGGACAAGATACCGTGCCCCTTGTCAATTCATTCAAATCAATTCAATTTTATTCAATTGAGAATTATAACCATGTTATACTATGATAGGCATCCATAGGCTACAGTAACCATTTATCATCAGATGGGACGTATGCTTGTATGCCACCTACATGGTATAAAAAAACTATATAATGAAGCTATTGGTCAATCATAACGAAGCTAACCACTAATTACACAGTCATATAATGAAATTACATTGTCATTATATAATTCTTACATACCTATGCTTAAGTGAAACTATTCTTCTGATGTAAAAGTGATACATCTATAATGTCGATAAAAAACCTGAGTAACAAAGTAATCAATCTAAAACTACGCTTTTCTTATCAATCACACGCAGGACGAAAGAACTGATTAAATAACAAAAAAGGCGTAATGAATCTTAAAGGTCAGATCACGATAATATCTACCTACTTATTTACTTATGATATTTAAGCAATTCCTAATATGATTATGAAATGCAACTAATTGCAAATAAATCTGTACATATAATAAAAATGTAAGTGATAGCTGTGTAGATGGAAGATATGCGAGAAAAACTATTATTGCGGAACTTCATCAATATAATAGAACTCCAAACTGTTAGAATTTTTGACGGTTGGTTTACGCAAACTAATCTCAGAGAAATACTAAACCGATATGCGCATATATACCATATACTGTGCGTAAAATCTGGTTTATTACTCTATATGACTAGCAGTTCATTGAAAATCCCAAAGGTGCACTTCGAACGTTTCATTACACTTTGTACATAGTGAAACTACGAAATACGTACGTTAATTTCTGGAGTTCAATATTAATCTCAGCAATTGCTAGGATATAAATTAAACTGCATTTATCAGTAAAATATACAAATATGACCATTTATAACTAATACCTACTTGTTCATGTAGTAGTCTCTATTAATCGTTGTCAAGTAGTGTTATTTATTTTAGGCTACTAATGTCCCATATTATAAATATCTACTATTTTATATAAAATTGTGAAGTTAAATATATGATATATATGTATAGATATCTATACCAATGTTATAAAGAGGTGGAGCTGTTTTGTACGCTACAATTTAATTCCCAGATCTAAACCCTCCAAATGAAACAGAGTTTAAAGAGAAGCGGTATTTCTTCTGGCTGAAAAGGATGATAGAGAGACACGACATTGTACAAAGTCTACTGCTAGTAAGAATAGGTATCTAAAATAGTTTATATAATCACTATACACCTAGTTGTGGCATGTCATTGATTGGTAGTTTTTTTGGAATTCGACTGCGTATATTTAAGTTGCCACAATAATAATCCAGGATAATTCACACAGTGCCATGGTATCAAACTAAGAAGCATTTGTGTTCTAGACTGAAAATAATTAAATACATTTTTTTATAAACAGATACTTAATATAAATAGAATAGACCTGGACCAATAAAAACACTCTAACAGATGAATCAACGTGTGAGAAATCGAACCCGCGACCATCCGAAGTTAAGTGGTGTACTAAACTGCTAGTCCGCCAAATTCATCCCACTTTATCTTTTATATTTCCCATATCTGTCACAAAATAACAATGTATGCGTTGTTACGTTATATTTTAGTCTAAAGCGTGTAATAGTACCAAGCACTGGCAACTAATACTGTACTACGGGGGTACAGTAAATTTTACGATTTACCTCTATATCTTCCAGAGACAAATTATTCAAATATACGTTATACAGAAGATTTAGCCATGTCAAACACTTCAAAGCGTTCAAAACAAACCTTTAAGTAAATACTTACCTTTTATTGTGCCACAAAGAAAGGTAATAAAGAACGTTGATCATATACAGAACGTAAGTATTATTATGTAAGTACATACTTAACCTAATATATGAAGAGGCTTACAGAAATTTTTCTTTTGAGGTAAAAGAGAAATCGGCAAAATATATCTTATTTTATGTTTAGTTCACAAATGATTGAATAGACATATTAAAAAAAAAATCTGTTGATTTAATGTTGTGCATGCAGGCTACCTTTTAGAACAGAATACTTTTTAGTAAGCTATTGTTTGCATTTATTAATTTTGAAGGTAATTTCCACATAGAATGTATATTGCCTCATTTGGAACATTTGTTTAATTTGTGTGAGTGACTGTTTACTCCATCTTTAAAATATTATTCATATATTTTAATTGATTTACAATAAAAAAAAGCCTTTTCAAAAATTATTCAGTTCCTCTCCGCTTAAATAATATTTGCTAAAATTCTTATCATATATTGTGATATGAATGTAAATTAAATCCGTAATGTTGTAACGAAGTGTCGTTACAACGTTACGGTTTCTATTTATATTCAGCTGCATCACATTTCCGTGCCCGGTACCCTTTTAGGTTGAGGTCCGCACACGAGTGGTAATAAATGTTATATTTAGAGGTTTGTACGTTCTAAACCGCGCATTAAGCGTGCGAGTGATATATGATGACCATCGCCCACCAAACGTGTTCTCTCGATTTAAAAAATAGGGCTCCGCCATCGTACGGACGTAGGGCGATGGGGGCTTGAAACACCCCGCCAAATTGTTGAATAAATCATGACACACGGGTAAACGTTACGTATTTTTAGATAAATAACACTCCGATTGGAGTAAATAATATATAAATAGATATTGTTTTGTTAAGAAAGTATGGCGGCCTAGATACACTATCCTATAGGCTCCAGATGACAGTTCAAATCTGCCGAACACCGAAATCTTAATGTCAATTTATATTTCACATATATTTATAACAACACCAATAAAAAATATATAAATCCGAGAAACTGCGGATAAAAGCCTCTTGTTACGTTAGATTCATATATATGTACTTACTTGGCGCAATGTAAATACATATGTCCAGTAATACGTTCCTCATGACATTGACAGTTGACAATCTAAATAGGTTTTTTTATATGTACGTAAACATTAAATTCTGCTATTACAATTTGGTCTATTTGACTAGAAATAACTGCATACACATCTAATACGCTGCATTATTAATGTTATGAACCCCATCCTCCTCACTCACTAAAAGGGTAGGCAAAACGAGTAGAGTGCCTCAAATTTCCTCTTATGTATATATCAATATTCATATCGATGCATGATATAGGTAGTAATTTAAATATGCATATGGTTACGTATTTTTAAGGGATGATAATGAAATGGTGCACCCTACTGCGCTTTACGCTGCCAGGCGCCAGTGGAGAATAATAAGATGAACATGAGGTCAGGTCAGTTAACCCATCGTGACAAATTCACCAGGAATTTATCACCATGATTTCCAGAATAAACCGATGGTTTACAGGTCAACCAGAGATGGGGCATTGCTTGGAACGGTTATTAATTCACATTACTAACAATCCCCTTCCCCCCTGGTTAAGTATTTGACTTATCCATATGAATATAGGAGATACTACTCATACTATTAAAAGATAACGAGTTAATGCAATAACCGTCAATGGTATGGACAGAATAAAAAAAAATTTAAGTTCATAACTACGTCAAGTGTCTAAACTATATGTAATAGAAGAAGGGAGGCGTTTGCAGTGACTGAATGTGAACAAAATTTATACTTAGACATAAATAAAGTGTTTGTAATTTCAAATTAAAAGATTTTCACTATAGGTAATGTATATGAAAATTATATAAGGCAAATACATCGTACATCAAATTAACTTGAATAATTTTAGAGTTTCTGTCTGTCTGTTTGCTCTTGCTAATTTCTCAAACTGTTACACCGATTTCTACGAGTCTGACTATTATTAATATAAAAAAATATTTTAATAAAAAATTAACGGACGAAGTCGCGGGCAACAGCTTGTTGTAATGTTTATTTAATGTCATTATATTGAAATGGCACACTGGAATACAGTCGTATCAAACAAAAATTACTATTATATCTGGGATATATATGTGTATATATATATAAACACCTCTTTGGGCACTTTGTTGATCACGCCACAACCTACACACTTGCTGATTCCACCTTTTGCACTGAATAACTTGACTCCTATCGCGTATATCTCAGGCGGTATGGCAACGTCGCATTCTATTTTGCGATGTGGCCATATATATTCGTCGATAGTACGATATACTCGACACATTTTTTACTAATAATTCGTGACTGAATGGCTCCGAACGGCTAAATTTTTGGTATACACAAAGACTTTTTGGCTCTGAATATATTCCAAAAATCAATTAATTATGTTGATCACTTTATATACTCGTCCTTACTGCGATACTTACTTTCATCCGAATATATATAGATACCGTAACGGTCTATCAATTATGACTTTATTAATTTACTAATGTAGATATTTTATATTCGCAATGCTCCATACATGCAAGCTCCAGCAACGGTGGAGGCAGGGTCCCCCCTGCACCGTACACCGCACCCCGCGCACACAAACAAATTAGATATTTTTTGAATACACAAAGACTTTTTGGCTCTGTATATATATTTCAAAAATCAGTTAATTGTGTTGATCACTTTATATACTGGTCCTTACTGCGATACTTATTTTAATCCGAATATATATAGATACCGTAACGGTCTATCAATTATGAATTTACTAATCTAGATATTTTATATTCGCAATGCTCCATACATGCAAGCTCCAGCAACGGTGGAGGCAGGGGGGAGCACCGTACACCGCACCCCGCGCACATAAACAAATTAGAATAAATTAAATTCATAAGATTATTTATATATTTCGACTGCCTCGGTGGTCACACCGCTTTACATCCGATGGTCGCGGGTTCGATTTCTCGCACGATGCAAACATTTGTACTCATCGGTCATCGATTGTTTTCATCGGTCTGGGTGTTTTATATGTATATTATATATGTATTTACAAAATAAAAATATCTATTTATATCAGTTCAGTATCAGTCTGTGTTAATTGTCCAGGGTTATTTATTATATTTTTATAAACGGTTATCTTTTTCCATCGCACCGCTCGCTATCGACAGTGAATTCATAGAAATGTCACTCTAAAAACAAAAATAGTTTTGTGTTTTGTATTTCAAATACTAAATGCAAAATAGGTATTTTCAAAATACTTTTTAAAAATTAAGTACCTTTTGAATTTTTGTCCAAACCTCAGATATTTTATTTATTTTAGGTATATCAATCATTACATAGTAATATAAAAACAAAGTCGCTGTCGCATCTAACAGTACATAAACAAAGAAAGAAGACTTTGGCTCTGATACCGTAACGGCCTATGAATTATGAATTTATTATACCTAATCTAGATATTTTATATTCGCAATGCTACGTACATTGTAATATCCGCCTCCATTCATTGTAACGGTGGAGGGACTAAATAGTTGAATAAAACTGAATAAGCAGTTGCTCCACTCTATAGGTACTGCGTCGTCGTCGTATGCTGTTCATTTTTTCACTCGTTTTGGCGCCAAGAGAGGGTCACATAGTCGTGGTCAAGTTAAGAACTTATAATTTAATTTTGATAACAATAGATACAAGTAAAAAGTAGGTATTATATTAATGTACGTAAGTACTGTACTTAAAAATATTTATTCTTTACTGTATGTACATTTGAAAAACTTAACACTTAAGGACTTGTACATATACACGTACATACTGCCATTTTCTCTTAAAGACATCCAGAGAAGCACTATTTATCAAATACGCGGGGTGCACCGACCTTTGACCTTATAACACCTGATTCGCGCGTAACGAATTACATTGCTACTTTTTGGTATTTTATAGTGGATATGTCACTATAAAATATTATTATTTCTTTAGATTATGACATAATAACATAGTTTACATGATTTTAAGGGAAACATACGATAAAAAAAAATCCCGTAAAATGTAAAAGATAAAAAATGGTTATTGTTGGTTATCCTTAAGAGATAGACATATACCATCACGGACTTTTTTGTTGACCTTATTTTGATACATCTCAAAGCACTAGACAACACGCATTTTCATTAAACAGTATTGTATTTTTTTATTTCTTTAACTTTAATGCACAAAAAAATTTGTACATGTGGCGGACTTAATATTTTGCCGCGTTATTTACCAGGCAACCATGAGTGGTGCAGCGAAAGATTATTGGCGGTGCACTAATATAAATAAGAAATGTCAAAAAAAGATTTATAAAGATAATAAAGATAAGCAAAATATACATTTCTATAAAAAAATAACAATATACATACATAAATATATATCTAAGTATAACCCATAAATGTATAAATATTATATATAAGTAAATACATAATGATCCGATAATCAAATTATAAGTACAGTCTCAAATTGAAAGTAAGAAAATCAGAAAATATAGAGAGAACTATATGGATATAACAGAAAGATGTGAAAAAAGGAGAAGGACAGTAAAAAAGTTACAAATTTAAATAATGTTCCCGCAATTTCTGTTTAAATGAATTTATTACATTATTATATATATTAGGCATACGACTAGCCTTATGACTGTTACTTTTTTTTTAATCTATACATCTATACATGTAAATAAAATTGGAGTGTCTGTTTGTAATATTGAAATAACCGTTTTTTACTACTTGCATATGAATATAAATACGGTACATACACCAAAATAACATATTTTACAAGTTTTGTCTGTCTGTCTGTCTGTTTGTTCCGGCTAATCTCTGAAATAGCTGGACCGATTTTGACGGGACTTTTTTTGGCAAGTAGCTGATGTAATAAGGAGTAACTTACGCTACTGTTATTTTAGAAAAATAAAATAAAATTTCACGCGGACGAAGTCGCTGGGGCCAGCTAGTCTATAGATATACCGAGATTTAATGTTTAAGTTGCTATTATGTTGTTGACAAAATTTTACTGTAATGTTACTATTACGTTATCCTACACAATTTGTATTATTTTGGATGAATAAATAAATAAATAAATAATAATCTATACATCTATACATTTAATAAAAATTGGAGTGTCTGTTTGTAATATAGAAAAAACCGTTTTTTACTACATGCATATGAATATATATAAGGTACATATACCAAAATAACAATTTTTATAATTTTTGTCTGTCTGTCTGTCGGTCTGTTTGTTCCGGCTAATCTCTGAAATGGCTGGACCGATTTTGACGGTACTTTTTTTGGCAGGTAGCTGATTTATAAGGAGTAACTTAGGCTACTTTTATTTTAGAAAAATAAAGTTAATTCCACGCGGTCGAAGTCGCGGGGACAGCTTGTTTTTAATAAAAACTGTTTATTTGATAAAAAAACATCTTTTTTGTGGTACTTGAGAATGTTGAAGCCTGTTGTTTGTAATATTGAAATAACCGTTTTTTACTACTTGCATATGAATATAAATACGGTACATACACCAAAATAACATATTTTACAATTTTTGTCTGTCTGTCTGTTTGTTCCGGCTAATCTCTGAAATGGCTGGACCGATTTTGACGGGACTTTTTTTGGCAGGTAGCTGATGTAATAAGGAGTAACTTAGGCTACTTTTATTTTAGAAAAATAAAGTTAAAAACCACGTGGACGAAGTCGCGGGAACAGCTAGTGTATAATATATTAGAGATACCTACGTGTTTTTTTATTGATGACTAGCTGTACACGGGATTTCGTCCGTGTTGAATTTAACTTTATTTTTCTAAAATATAAGAAGTTAAATTCCACGCGGACGAAGTCGGGTGTACAGCTAGTTGTCGGTAGTCTAGCGATTTAGCTAGCACACTGCTTTGATTCCTGCTTGGTGGTCGAGGGTTCGATTCCTCGCACGCTGCAAACATTTGTATTCATGAGTATGATTGTTTGTAACGGTCTGGGTGTTTTCTATGTATAGATAATATATATGTATTTACGAAAAAAAATCTTTGTATTTATATCAGTACCCATAACATAATCTTCAGCTAGCTTAACTTTGGTCTAGATGAAGCTGTGTGAATTGTCCTGAGATTACTATTATTACTATAATAAATCTTTTCAAATCAGCCGATGTTTATTTTTGCCATAATACGTGCTGTTACCATGTGATAATATTACGTACGTACTTATTAAACTATTAACTTATTATTAAATTGTTTGTAACGGTCTGGGTGTTTTCTATGTATAGATAATATATATGTATTTACGAAAAAAATCTTTGTATTTATATCAGTACCCATAACATAATCTTCAGCTAGCTTAACTTGGGTCTAGATGAAGCTGTATGAATTGTCCTGAGATTACTATTATTATTAATTGGTACACAGGTAAACTACTAACTAGGCCATATTGGTGTTGTTTGTTATGGTGAAAAAACTAGTAGGTATATATATAAGTTACACGTACAATTTCAAAGACTTATTTCTTGAAAACTACTGGCTATTCTGAAATAAAACTTTAGTGTTTGTATATGTAATGTTTGCATATAAAATATGATTAAAGGTTACCAGTGTATTTACACTTTTACTGAACAAACAGAGTTGTTTAATACTGAAAATATTGTGTGGAAGGCATCAATTACTTTCAGTGCATGTATAGCTTTTCTCTTTTCCTAATTATTATTATTATTAAGTTTAAAGTGGTTGAATTTTACGTAAGGGGTTTTTATACATTATTTCTAATGTACCATTTATTTTAAGTTTTTTAAACTCTATTCATCGAGACCTATCTAATGAGTCCAAACACGATATTTCTGCTGTAAGTTTTCGAAGAGTATGTTCATCATCTGATAATACTGGTGCCAGCATGAAGTCAAGGTTAACAGATAACTAATTACTTTTATTTCGTCAAAATCTTTAGATTACGTATAATAAATTCATAATATCGCTACCTATTCAAATCAAAACAAGTATTAGGTACTTCATGTACTAGTATATAAATTCATCAACACACAAGTAAATGATTTTTAAATATATTCAGAGCCAAAAAATCTTTGTGCATTTAAAAAAAATGCCGATACGGATTCACTATTGCAGGAAATTGTTGAAAAAATATATATCGAGTATAAGTATCTACTACTATCGACGAATACATTTGGCAACAACGCATGGTCTCGGCCGGAACGGCAACATCGCATATTAGAATACAAAGATAGTGATAGAAAGAGAGAGACAGTGGATCAGCAATATCTACGGATCGTGGCTGGATCAACTAAGTGTGCAAGTGTATATAAATATATATATATATATATACATTTGTCTTTAATTCAAAGGAAATATAAATAATGAACGCATCACATTTAAAACAGTATAAATAGTTAATAATTTAATAATAAGTTAATAGTTTAATAAGTACGTACGTAATATTATCACATGGTAACAGCACGTATTATGGCAAAAATAAACATCGGCTGATTTGAAAAGATTTATTATAGTAATAATAGTAATCTCAGGACAATTCACACAGCTTCATCTAGACCAAAGTTAAGCTAGCTGAAGATTATGTTATGGGTACTGATATAAATACAAAGATTTTTTTTTCGTAAATACATATATATTATCTATACATAGAAAACACCCAGACCGTTACAAACAATCATACTCATGAATACAAATGTTTGCAGCGTGCGAGGAATCGAACCCTCGACCACCAAGCAGGAATCAAAGCAGTGTGCTAGCTAAATCGCTAGACTACCGACAACTAGCTGTACACGCGACTTCGTCCGCGTGGAATTTAACTTCTTATATTTTAGAAAAATAAAGTTAAATTCAACACGGACGAAATCCCGTGTACAGCTAGTCATCAATAAAAAAACACGTAGGTATCTCTAATATATTATACACTAGCTGTTCCCGCGACTTCGTCCACGTGGTTTTTAACTTTATTTTTCTAAAATAAAAGTAGCCTAAGTTACTCCTTATTACATCAGCTACCTGCCAAAAAAAGTCCCGTCAAAATCGGTCCAGCCATTTCAGAGATTAGCCGGAACAAACAGACAGACAGACAAAAATTGTAAAATATGTTATTTTGGTGTATGTACCGTATTTATATTCATATGCAAGTAGTAAAAAACGGTTATTTCAATATTACAAACAACAGGCTTCAACATTCTCAAGTACCACAAAAAAGATGTTTTTATTAAAAACAAGGTGTTCCCGCGACTTCGTCCGCGTGGAATTTAACTTTATTTTTCTAAAATAAAAGTAACCTAAGTTACTCCTTATAAATCAGCTACCTGCCAAAAAAAAGTACCGTCAAAATCGGTCCAGCCATTTCAGAGATTAGCCGGAACAAACAGACAGACAGACAGACAGACTAAAATTATAAAAATAGTTATTTTGGTATATGTACCTTATATATATTCATATGCATGTAGTAAAAAACGGTTTTTTCAATATTACAAACAGACACTCCAATTTTTATTAAATGTATAGATGTATAGATTATTATTTATTTATTTATTTATTTATTCATCCAAAATAATACAAATTGTGTAGGATAACGTAATAGTAACATTACAGTAAAATTTTGTCAATAACATAATAGCAACTTAAACATTAAATCTCGGTATATCTATAGACTAGCTGGCCCCAGCGACTTCGTCCGCGTGAAATTTTATTTTATTTTTCTAAAATAACAGTAGCGTAAGTTACTCCTTATTACATCAGCTACTTGCCAAAAAAAGTCCCGTCAAAATCGGTCCAGCTATTTCAGAGATTAGCCGCAACAAACAGACAGACAGACAGACTGTACTATGCTATACTATGTATTGATTGATATACCTAAAATAAATATAATATCTGAGGTTTGAACAAAAACTCAAAGGGTAATTTATTTTGAAAAAGTATTTTGAAAATACCTATTTTGCTTTTAGTGTTATAGTACTTTAACTGTTATGTTTTAAGTAACAATGTTTAATTATAATTAATACTACTGCACCAACACTCCGATCGTGCAGCAAAAAAATTTAGCTGTTTCATTATTTTTTAGTTCAATTAGTGGTCTACCTAAGTCCTGGGCTAAGGGGGGGGAGAGTCATGACCCCCCATGACTCCCAAGACCTCCATGACGCTCCCCCCTGGATCCGCCGTTACGTCTTCTCTTCATTCGCTCAGTAACGTTGTTACAAAAGGAAAAATTCCCGTCCAAAAAATAACAAGTATTGAGGTTTGATCTGGAGTCACGTTACTCCAGACTGATTTCTATAAATATTTAGATTAGGTAGACTATTATTTTTGAAATACTAGCTAGACATTATTAAGTTACTGTAGCCATAATGTAGTAGCCCAAACGTGCCAATGAGGAAGCCCTTGGCAAATGCTGCACCCTGATTGGCCCGTTTGAATTGGATCAAGAAGTGGTCGTATGCCAAAAAGGTGGATTTGTATAAAATCGTGTATAAATCGCTTAATTATTATTATTACTCGTCGTGACAGTTGTGGCTCAAAACGGATCAACATTTATATATGGTCATCTGGCATTAAAAAAGGATCAACAAAAAACTATATATACGGCACGTATATATATATATATATATATATTATATATATATATATAAACACCTCTTTGGGCACTTTGTTGATCACGCCACAACCAAACACTTGCCGATTCCACCTTTTGAACTGAATAACTTCACACCTATCGCGTATATCTCAGGCGGTATGGCAACGTCGCATTCTATTTTGCGATGTGGCCATATATATTCGTCGATAGTACGATATACTCGACACATTTTTTACTAATAATTCGTGCATGACTGGCTCCGAACGGCTGAATTTTTGGTATACACAAAGACTTTTTGGCTCTGAATATATTTCAAAAATCAATTAATTATGTTGATCACTTTATATACTCGTTCTTACTGCGATACTTATTTTGATCCGAATATATATAGATACCGTAACGGTCTATCAATTATGAATTTATTAATTTACTAATCTAGATATTTTATATTCGCAATGCTCCATACATAGTAACTCCACCGTTGCAGGGGGGAGCACCGTACACCGCACCCCGCGCACACAAACAAATTAGATATTTTTTGAATACACAAAGACTTTTTGGCTCTGTATATATATTTCAAAAATCAATTAATTGTGTTGATCACTTTATATACTCGTCCTTACTGCGATACTTATTTTCATCCGAATATATAGATACCGTAACGGTCTATCAATTATGAATTTATTAATTTACTAACCTAGATATTTTATATTCGCAATGCTCCATACATGCAAGCTCCAGCAACGGTGGAGGCAGGGGGGAGCACCGTACACCGCACCCCGCGCACACAAACAAATTAGAATAAATTAAATTCATAAGATTATTCATATATTTCGACTGCCTCGGTGGTCACACCGCTTTACATCCGATGGTCGCGGGTTCGATTTCTCGCACGGTGCAAACATTTGTACTCATCGGTGAGCGATTGTTTTCATCGGTCTGGGTGTTTTATATGTATATTATATATGTATTTACAAAATAAAAATATCTATTTATATCAGTTCAGTATCAGTCTGTGTTAATTGTCCAGGGCTATTTATTATATTTTTTATAAACAGTTATCTTTTTCCATCGCACCGCTCGCTATCGACAGTGAATTCATAGAAATGTCACTCTAAAAACAAAAATAGTTTTGTGTTTTGTATTTCAAATACTAAATGCAAAATAGGTATTTTCAAAATACTTTTTCAAAATAAAGTACCTTTTGAATTTTTGTCCAAACCTCAGATATTTTAGGTATATCAATCATTACATAGTGTAGTATAAAACAAAGTCGCTGTCGCATCTAACAGTACATAAATAAAGAAAGAAGACTTTTTGGCTCTGATACCGTAACGGTCTATCAATTATGAACTAAATAGTTGAATAAAACTGAATAAGCAGTTGCTCCACTCTATAGGTACTGCGTCGTCGTCGTATGCTGTTCATTTTTTCACTCGTTTTGGCGCCAAGAGAGGGTCACATAGTCGTGGTCAAGTTAAGAACTTATAATTTAATTTTGATAACAATAGATACAAGTAAAAAGTAGGTATTATATTAATGTACGTAAGTACTGTACTTAAAAATATTTATTCTTTATTGTACATTTGAAAAACTTAACACTTAAGCACTTGTACATATACACGTACATACTGCCATTTTCTCTTAAAGACATCCAGAGAAGCACTATTTATCAAATACGCGGGGTGCACCGACCTTTGACCTTATAACAGCTGATTCGCGCGTAACGAATTACATTGCTATTTTTTGGTATTTTATAGTGGATATTTCACTATAAAATATTATTATTTCTTTAGATTATGACGTAATAACATAGTTTACATGATTTTAAGGGAAACATACGATAAAAAAATTCCCGTAAAATGTAAAAGATAAAAAATGGTTATTGTTGGTTATCCTTAAGAGATAGACATATACCATCACGGACTTTTTTGTTGACCTTATATTGATACATCTCAAAGCACTAGACAATACGCATTTTCATTAAACAGTAGTGTATTTTTATTTATTTATTTAACTTTAATGCACAAAAAAATGTGGTGGACGTAATATTTTGCCGCGTTAATTACCAGGCAACTATGAGTGGTGCAGAAAAAGATTATTGGCGGTGCACTAATATAAATAAGAAATGTCAAAAAAAGATATATAAATACAAAGCAAAATATAAATTTTTATAAAAAAATAACAATATACATACATAAATATATATGTAAATATAACCCATAAATGTATAAATATTCTATATAAATAAATACATAATGATCCGATAATCAAATTATAAGTACAGTCTCAAATTGAAAGTAAGAAAAACAGAAAATATAGACAGAACTATAGGGATATAACAGAAAGATGTGAAAAAAGGAGAAGGACAGTAAAAAAGTTAGAAATTTAAATAATGTTCCCGCAATTTCTGTTTAAATGAATTTATTACATTATTATATATATTAGGCATACGACTAGCCTTGTGACTGTTACTTTTTTTTAATCTATACATCTATACATGTAAATAAAATTGGAGTGTCTGTTTGTAATATTGAAATAACCGTTTTTTACTACTTGCATATGAATATAAATACGGTACATACACCAAAATAACATATTTTACAAGTTTTGTCTGTCTGTCTGTCTGTTTGTTCCGGCTAATCTCTGAAATAGCTGGACCGATTTTGACGGGACTTTTTTTGCCAAGTAGCTGATGTAATAAGGAGTAACTTACGCTACTATTATTTTAGAAAAATAAAATAAAATCTCACGCGGACGAAGTCCCTAGGGCCAACTAGTCTATAGATATACCGAGATTTAATGTTTAAGTTGCTATTATGTTGTTGACAAAATTTTACTGTAATGTTACTATTACGTTATCCTACACAATTTGTATTATTTTGGATGAATAAATAAATAAATAAATAATAATCTATACATCTATACATATAAATAAAATTGGAGTGTCTGTTTGTAATATTGAAATAACCGTTTTTTACTACATGCATATGAATATATATAAGGTACATATACCAAAATAACAATTTTTATAATTTTTGTCTGTCTGTCTGTCGGTCTGTTTGTTCCGGCTAATCTCTGAAATGGCTGGACCGATTTTGACGGTACTTTTTTTGGCAGGTAGCTGATTTATAAGGAGTAACTTAGGCCACTTTTATTTTAGAAAAATAAAGTTAAATTCCACGCGGACGAAGTCGCGGGAACAACTTGTTTTTAATAAAAACGGTTTATTTGATAGAAAAAACATCTTTTTTGTGGTACTTGAGAATGTTGAAGCCTGTTGTATGTAATATTGAAATAACCGTTTTTTACTACTTGCATATGAATATAAATACGGTACATACACCAAAATAACATATTTTACAATTTTTGTCTGTCTGTCTGTTTGTTCCGGCTAATCTCTGAAATGGCTGGACCGATTTTGACGGGACTTTTTTTGGCAGGTAGCTGATGTAACAAGGA